>NC_132914.1:105756447-105891447 GCF_047675955.1 Chlorocebus sabaeus | reverse complement strand
CGATCAAGGGTTTTGAGCAAGACAGCCCTGGGTCTCAATCGCAGCTCCTTAATTTACACACTCTGCAACTTGGGACAAGTGATTGAATCTCTCTCCACCTCGGTTTCCCCATTTGGAAAACAGGAATAACCTCCTAGTGGTATTATAAAGACTAGCACTGTTGGTCTTTTCCTCTTGAAGTCCCCTCTCTCTCACTAGAGAGAGAGCTGTTTTCCTTTGTCTTTCTTTTGCCTATTAAACCTCCGCTCCCAAACTCTTCGTGTGTGTCCATGTCCTAAATTTTCCTGGTGCGAGATGACAAACCCCAGGTATTTACCCCAGACAACGTAGCCGCTTCATAATGGGGACCTTGTCCGGATACCAAGGTACAACATTCATCAGAACGGTGAGTGGAGGAGCGGACTCCACCTCTGACCTTTCATCTCAGGGCTCTCAGCCTCCATTTTAGAACCAAGTCAAATCAATAATGGGCATCCATCAGCCAGTAAAAAAGACCGTTAGTGTGGCTGCCATTCTTAAAGACTCGGACGTGAGGCTTACTGGGGAGAACATGGAGAATCCCCCAGCACCCATGGTTTGCTGGACATGTTTGAACCAGCTTCCTTTCATGGAGAACTTAGCTGTCACATGGGGCTGGAAGAGGTTCTGAAGCAACTGAGGATTTCTGGCTGGGGCTACCCCCTGGTGTTATCCAAAGGCTTCTAGACTGACCCCAGCCTCCAACTGCCCAGTGGGGTGTTGGCAACAGGATCTCCAACTTTGTGTTTTGTTTGTTTGTTTGAGAAGAGAATTGCTTGAACCCGAGAGGTGGAGGCTGCAGTGGGCCAAGATCATGCCACTGCACTCCAGCCTGGGCGACAGAGCAAGGATCTCCTGTCCTCTCTGTGTGTGCAATGTGCGGGAAGTTTACAGTTCAGGAAAGTAATCTTGTTCGCTATGTAAATCAGACACCACCTCCTCAAACCTGAATGTAAAATCCGGAGCATCCTCCTCTGGTGGCTCTTTTCCTCTTAGAAGTCTCTCTCACTGGAGACACAGAGTTGTTTCCCTTTCTCTTTCTTTTTCTTTTGCCTATTAAAGCTTCACTCCTTAAAAAAAAAAAAAAAACAAAAAACAGGGTTGGGCCGGGCGCGGTGGCTCGCGCCTGTAATCCCAGCACTTTGAGAGGCCAAGGATGGTGGATCACGAGATCAGGAGATCGAGACCATCCTGGCTAACATGGTGAAACCCCGTCTCTACTAAAAATACAAAAAATTAGCCGGGTGTGTTGGCAGGCGCCTGTAGTCCCAGCTACTTGGGAGGCTGAGGCAGCAGAATGGCTGAACCTGAGAGGCGGAGCTTGCAGTGAGCCAAGATCGTGCCACTGCACTCCAGCCTAGGCGACGACGAGACTCTGTCTCAAAAAAATAAAAATAAAAAAAAAAACAGGGTAGCACTGTGTAACTAACATAAAGCAAATGCCCCTGAATCTTTATATTCTTTGTTTATAGAAAGTATTTAGCATAAGTAGCACAAAGTAATCCCTCAATGAGTAGTTGCTATAATTGTGGGGAAGACGGGCCGGCCCCCAAAGCCCAGGCCTTGCTGACAGGTGGCTTCTCATCTTAACTGACAAGTCCCTTGGCATCTCCTGGAAGAGCCAATGGATGCAAACCCGAGCTCATTGGAGGAGGTACTCAGCTACGATTTGCACTGTGTCTTCCCACTCCCCTGCCACTGACCTCGGGGGGACATGAGGTCTGCCTCTCTCCAGACAACAAACACCATTTGTCCTCGACCTGGACCTGACCGGTCTTTCCGAACAGGCCATCAGGGAGGGGAAAGCTGTGAGCGGCCTGTGCGCGTGGGCTTGTCCCTGCTGTGATCCAAGTTACATCCTGTTCTGGTGTTGCTATGGCACAGCCAAAAACATCTGCCACAACAAACAGCTGGGACTGGCAGCTGGCAGCAGGGCTTGGATAGGCTGGGCACCAGTGGCCGGGCTGGAAAGGGTGCAAAACTGAGCAAAGCCAGGAGCTGGGCAGTGATCTGGGAAACCTCCCCGATACCCCCAAACACATGCATACACACACACACGCACGTGCGCATACACATACATACGCCCACATGCACACACACACATGCATGTGCACATACACACACACACACGCACGTGCGCATACACATACACACACACACGCACGTGCGCATACACATACACACACACGCCCACATGCACACACACATATGCATGTGCACATACACACGCATACACACACATGCACACATATGCACGTGCGCATACACACACATACACGTGCGCACACACACACGTGTACATGCACACACACATACGCATGTGCACGTACACATACACATATGCACACACGCGCACACACATGCACACACATGCACGTGCACATACACATACCCACATACACACACACACACACGTGTGCATACACACAAACACATACACACATGCACACACACGCATACACACATGCACGTGCACATACACACATACACATGCACGAGCACATACACATACGCATACACACATGCACACACACACACGCATACATACACATATGCACACGTGCTCTATTTAGGAGGCAAATTGGCCTTCTAGGACAAGAGTTCCTAATCCTTCCTAGGAAAGGTTTCTAATTCTGCATTGTTTTTTTCCTGAAGTTCCTGAGAGAAGACGTCAAGTGCATAGCCCTAGCGGGACTGGGCTCTCCGAAATTCTTGCCCTCATCTAGGTCCCAGTCAGGCCCACAGAACTGCCCAAGGCCCTATCCTGCTCCCAAAATGGAATTCACTTTCCCGGTTGTTGTTATTGCTGGCGTTTTTCCTGATGGGTAAAACACAGTCATTGTAACAAAATCACATGATGCAGAAGAGAGACAACAGCTGTGCTCATGTGGTATAAGCCAGCTGCTGTACCACATACCTCTCACTGATAAAGTATATGTAGAAAGTGCTTAGAACAGTCCCTGGCCCTGGTAAGTGCTATACATGGCACCTGTAATCCCAGCACTTTGGGAGGCCAGGCAGGCGGATCGCTCGAGCTCAAAAGTTCATGACCAGCCTGGGCAACATGGTGAAACCGTGTCGCTACAAAAATACAAAAATTAGCCAGGTGCAGTGGTGAACACCTGTAGTACCAGCTACTCAGGAGGCTGAGGTGGGAGGATCACTTGGTCCCAGGACATTGAGGCCACAGTGAGCCATGACTGCACCACTGCACTCCAGCCTGGGTGATTAAGTGAGAGACACTGTCTCAGTCAATCAATCAATCAATCCATAAAGTAATTGTCAAAATGATCTGATTTTCTATGACAAGGTAGTGATATAGATATTAATAACACAATATCTAAAAGAGGAACTGAGGCTTGGAGAGGTGACATCACCTGCCTAAGGTCACATGATGAGTGTCCTACCTGGATTTGAACTCAGGTTACACCAGTGCTAAAGCTCTAAGCTCAGAATCTCCCTCCTTCCCCACCCTTTATGCGGCTGTCCTTAGTTCTTGAACACCTGTATGCTCCTTTCTGTCCCCCAGCCACAGCCCTGACCTCATTCCTGCTGAAGGCCCCAGGGGCCTGGCTGAGGTCACAGTTTTGGCCACAGATCCACAGAGGCGACACCCTGTCTGAAGCCACTGGGGATTCTTTTCACTAGTTTGTCCTGTATTACTGGGCTCAGAGGGTCTTGGGAACTCTCTGCCTGTCCTCTCCCAAAACATGGACTTTGGGATATCACCCGTCTTCTCTCCCTGCCCACTTTCTGTGCCTTTTGGTACGGGCTCACTGGGAGTATAACAGTAATCATGAATGACAATTTTTTTTTTTTTTTTGGAGATGGAGTCTTAGTCTGTCACCCAGGGTGGGGTGCAGTGGCATAATCTTGGCTCACTGCAACCTCCGCCTCCTAGGTTCAAGCGATTCTTCTGCCTCAGCCTCCCGAGTAGCTGGGACTACAGGCACATGCCACAATGCCCAACTAATTCTTGTATTTTTAGTAGAGATGGAGTTTCACCATATCGATTAGGCTGGTCTTGAACTCTTGACCTCGCGATCCACCTGTCTTGACCTCCCAAAGTGCTGGGATTACAGGCCTTAGCCACCTCGCCCAGCCATTTCCTTTTTTAACAGACGGTTTTGCTCTGTCACTGGCTGGAGTGCAGTGCACAATTACAGCTCACTGCAGCCTTGAACTCTCGGCCTCAAGCAGTCCTCCCACCTCAGCCTCCTGAGTAACTAGGACCACAGGCATGTGCCACCACACCCAGCTAATTATTATTATTATTATTTGTAGAGATGAGGTTCCCCCTATGTTGCCCAGGCTGGTCTTGAGCTTCTGGGCTCCAGTGTTCCACCTGCCTTGGCCTCCCAAAGTGGAAGGATTTGCAGATGTGAGCCACTGCACCGGGCATGGATGACATTTCTTGAGCTACACTGGACAAGATGAGCCTTGTTATTACTATTTTTCAGATGAAAAAACTCAGAAGTTAGATGTCTTACCTAGATGGCCTAGACAGAATTCCAGAGCTGCCTCTTCCAGGAAGCCATTCCTGACCCTCCCCTAAATGCTGAAGAGATAACTATTTAGTCTGAGCACCCCATGGATATGCCCAGGACGGTGAGCTCCCTGAGGGCAGGGGCTAGGTCAGGTTGATTGCTGTCTGCCCTATACCTGACATAATAGGTGCTCAATAAACACTTCTTGACTGACTGACTGAATGAATGAATGATAGGGCTGATCTCTTTTCTCCTCTTGGGTCCTGAGAAGTTTGGGGAATCAGGCAAGTCTGAGTTTGAATCTTTGCTCTGCCACTTCCTGGCTGTGTAGCCTTGGCCCAGTTACCTAACCTCTCTGAGCCTCTGTTTCCCTCTCTGCAAAATAGGGGTACAGTCTGTGGGAGGGTTGGAGAGGACCTACAATGACCGACACACAGTAGGTACTCTATGAACAGTCCTGTAGAGAGACAGTTCAGGTCCTCCCTGGAGTCAGCCTGTCTGGGGTTCAAACCTCAGCTCCAACACTGACCAGGTTATATGACCTTGGACACATCACTTTTCCTCTCTGGACCTCGTCTTCCAAATACGCGTTTGGAATAATATTAGCACCAATTACTTGGTTGTAGTAAATTGTAGTAAGAACTAAAGGACGCAGTCCGCATAGTAAATCCTCCATAAACACGGGCTTCTGTGACTTAGGGTGAGCTCCTGGAGGACAGACAGGTGTCCCATTTTTTCCACCCCACCCCAGAACCTTGCTCAGTGCCAGGCACATAGTAGGGGCACAGATTGCTGAAGGAACTGAGTCTCCATTTCTGTGGCTATGGGGCAGAGACCCGGAGAGCCAGGACAGGTTTCCAGAGCGCCCTCCCCCAACAGGCCGACTCTCTTGTGTTTGTCCATCTCATTTCCCAGCTAGGTGGAGGCAGAGCAGCAGCCCAGCCCTGGCCTTCTCTGCCAAGCCTGGTGGGGGCCAGCGGCAGCTGCTCCTCCAGGGGAGAGCCTGGGATGGAGGCTGGGAAGGAAGGGAGGTCTGGGGAGGTGGAAGCCCCTCCAAAGTTAGCCCAAGGCCCCCAGGAGAGCAGGCTACTCAGACAGGAGAGCTGGGGTTCAAGCCTACCAACTCTACTTATAGCTGTGTGACCATAGACGCCTCGCTCCACCTCTCTGAGCCTTGCTTCCTGTGCCGTGGGGCTGGTGGCCTCATAGCATTGTTAGGAAGCAGGTGAAGCGTGAAGCATACAGTAAGTGCTCCATAAATGTACCGGTTATTGCTGCCCCTCTGACTTGTTGCAGTATAGCACCTGTCTTCTACAGATGGGGAAACTGAGGCCCAGAGAGAGGCAGTGACTTGTCCAAGGTCACAGAGCCTGTCTCTTGCTGGTTCCAGCTTCGGCCTTAGCCATTCTCCCTGCTCAACCCAAAGTTCAGCAGGGATGGGCTCCTGGGTGGACCAGGCAGGGGGTTCCCTGGGGCTGAGGGGGCAGGAAGGTAGGGGTGGAGGACGGCTTCGACAAAACAGCCCCAGCCAGCGGGTGTGGCTCATGCCTGTAATCCCAGCACTTTGGAAGGCCAAGGCAGGCAGATCACCTGAAGTCAGGATTTTGTGGCCAACATGGTGAAACCTCCTCTTTACTAGAAATCCAAAAAATGTCCGGGCATGTGGCACACCTGTAATTCCAGCTAATCAGGAAGCTGAGGCAGGAGAATCACTTGAACTTGGGAGGCAGAGATTGCAGTGAGCTGAGATCGCACCGCTGCACTGCGCCACTGCACTCCAGCCTGGGTGACACAGCGAGACCCTGTTTCCAAACAAAACAAAACCAGAAATAGCCCCTCTGATGAAGGCCTTCTGGATGCCAAACACTTTGGTTGTTTTCTCATTAATTCTGAAAACACTATTAAAATGGTATTATTCTAAATATTCCCATTTTACGGATGAGAAAACTGAGGCTCAGAGAGTTGCCTAAGCACACGATGGGAAGAGGGAGGCTCTTGACTCCAGCCCCAGATCTGTCTGTTGAATGAAGGAAGAGACAGTGGCCCATTCAGGGGTGCACAGCGAGCTCTGTGGTTTGGTGAGTTCAGTCTGTCTCTCCGACCTCCAGATGACAGGTGAGAGGAGGACACAATGCCAGCAGCTCCTGGGCTTGGGATGTCATAGAAACTTCCAAAGGGGAGGAGAAAGCCCTGTCACCCTTGCTCCACCCCCACAGGTCGCAGAAGCTGCTCAGGGATGGCAAATGGGCGTGGAAGTGGCCTCCGCAGCCCCAGGGGGCAGGGCAGGGACGCTCCGGGCCGGATGGGGGTGCCCAGCGCAGCCTCCTGCGACCACGCCCACAGGGTGCTCTGCTGCCCGCTAGACCTCCGCGCAGTGCCTTCGAACCGATGCAGACGCCCACCGGGCCACATCCCCCGGGCTCCGGGGACCCCCTCCACCCGCCCAGCCTGGGCCTGGAGGTGCGACGGCCCGTCGCGTACCGTCTGGAGGAGGTGGCGCGCTGCCTGCACCTCCTGGAGCTCTCCAGCTCCCAGGGTCCCGGCTGTGGGCCCGGCGTGTCTGCCGGCCTCCAGGTGCACAGGCTCCAGAGCGCCTCCCAGGGGACTCCGGGAGGCGCCTTTGCCTCCGATTCCCCTAGAGGGGACCGGCCAGTCCCAAGGTCCAACAGGAAGAAGGCAGAAAACCCCACACAAAAAGGTGAGCGCCACGGGGGGCTTTCTTCCCTCCATTAGACCCACAGAGTCTAGGCACAGTTATCCATGAGGGCATCCGTGGGTCTGCATTCTCAGTATTGCTGTCCACTTGCCCTGTGGTTTCTGGAAAACTCCTGGCCCTCTCTGACCCTCAGTTTCTTTATCTCTGCCACCAGAGATAAAGGGATTGGACTTTGGTTTTTCACTCTTAAAACTGAAGACAAGACCTCATTTCTGTGGGAGGAGGGCTCCACCTGTGGGATTATAAGAAGAGCATCCGGGCCATATAAATCTTTTCCCTTTCCCCAAAATAACTAGCTACGGAGCTACTTCTAGGGTTATGATATCTAATTCTTACAAGAACCCTCCCCGGGAAATGCCGTTACCCCATTTTATAGAAATGAAAACTGAGGTTGGGCATGATGGCTCATGCCTGTAATCCCAGCACTTTGGGAGGCCAAGGTGGGCAGATCACTTGAGGTTGGGAGTTTGTGATCAGCCTGGCCAACATGGTGAAACTCCATCTCTACTAAAAATACAAACATTAGCCAGGCATGGTGGCAAGCACCTGTAATTCCAGCTACTCTGGAGGCTAGGAGACTCGCTTGAACCCGGGAGGTGGAGGTTGCGGCGAGCCGAGACTGCGCCATTGCACTCCAGCCTGGGTGACAGAGCGAGACTCTTGTCTCAAAAAAATAAAAATAAAGAGAGAAAAGAAAAGAAAAAACTGAGCTCATAGTGAGTGGGTTCAAGTTGCAGAAATGGGGTTTGAACCTCCACCCTCCTTCTAGGCCTGTCTGACTTCAAAGCCCTGTGCTTTTTCCGCTAATAATGCAGATTGTCTCCATGAAAGCCACACAGGCTGGATTCTCAACAGGAACGGCCAGGGACCCTCGCTCTTGTCGGTGCCACCCCTCAGCTCTCTGAGGCCACTGCCCTGCAGGATCCTTGGGGATCCCTGGGGAACACCTCTCAGCTGATGTGGACAGGGTATCACTGGTGCAGCCTCATGCCATGACCCAAAGCTTCCAAATGGAATGGAGTAGGGCCCCCATCACAGAAGTCCAACAGGGACCCCTGAATTAGGCATGAAAGAGTGAGGGGAAGAAATGGGGATTGTGTGGGGAGTTGGGTGTGGGAGTGTCCCTACCTGAGTAAAGAACTGATGGGCCAGGATGGGTGCGGTGGCTCATGCCTGTAATCCCAGCACTTTGGGAGGCAGAGGTGGGTAGATCACAACGTCAAGAGATTGAGACTATCCTGGCCAATGGTGAAACCCCATCTCTACTAAAAATAGAAAAAAAAAATTAGCTGGGCATGGTGGTGCGAGCCTGTAGTCCCAGCTACTTGGGAGGCTGCGGCAGGAGAATTGCTTGGACCCGGGAAGCAGAGGTTGTAGTAAGCAGAGATTGTGCCACTGCACTCCAGCCTGGTGACAGAGCGAGACTCAAAAAAGAAGAACTGGTGGGCCAGGTGCAGTGGCCCACCTCATGCTTGTATCCCAGCGCTTTGGGAGGCTGAGGCAGGCAGATCACTTGAGGTTCAAGAGTTCAAGACCAGCCTGGCCAACATGGCGAAACCCCGTCTCTATTAAAAGTACAAAAATTAGCCGAGCGTGGTGGCAGGTGTCTGTAATCCCAGTTACTCGTGAGGCTGAGGCATGAGAAATGCTTGAACCCGGGAGGTGGAGGTTGCAGTGAGCTGAGATCGCACCACTGCACTCTAACCTGGGAGACAGAGCAAGACTCAGTCTCAAAAAAAAAAAAAAAAAAAAGAAAAAAAAAGAACTGGTGCAAAGGCCTGGAGGTAGAGGTGAGCGCCCCAGCTTCCACAAACTCTAAGCAGCCAGTGTCACAGGTGGGCAGACCATGCGAAGCCTTGTAGATCACTGGACTTGACCCTGAGGGCTCTGGGGAGCCAAGGTGAAACCCCATCTCTACTAAAAATAGAAAAAAAAAAATTCGCTGGGCATGGTGGCGCGAGCCTGTACGATCCTCAAGTGGGAAGATCACTTGAGTCCAGGAATTCGAGACCAGCCTGAGCAACAGGGTGAAACCACTTCTCTACAGAAAATACAAAGGCATCGTGGTGCACACCTGCAGTCCCAGCTACTGCAAAGAGGTATGGTCAGCTTTTCCCTCTAGAGCTGCACTGTCCCATATGGCAGCCACTAGTTAAATAAATTAAAATTAAATTAAATTAATTTAAATAAATTAAATATTAAAACAGTTAATTAAATAAATTAATTTAAATAAAACTAAATGAGAAATTCTGTTCCTTTGTCACACGTGCCCTGTTTTAAGTGCTCAATGGCTACCTGTGGCTAGCCATTGGACAGCACAGAGAGAGAACATTTCCAGCATTGCAGAAAGTTCTATAGACAGCACAGTGCTAGAGTTCACACAGCACTGTGTTTTGTGGAGACCAGTGAGGATGGGTTCCAAGGATTCAGGGAGAGATGTACGTGCCCAGTGTCTCCGATGGTCCCTGGAATACAGCAGGTGCACAATGAAAGACCACTGAATGGATGAATGGCCTGGATTAGAGTGGGATGGTGGGATGGAGGTGAGAGGATGATGGCAAGAGAACTTCAGAAGGCTAAATTTTTTTTGTTTTGTTTTGTTTTTGTTGTTGTTATTGTTGTTTGTTTTTTGAGATGGAATCTCACTCTGTCACCAGGCTGGAGTGCAGTGGAGTGATCTCAGCTCACTGCAACCTCTGCCTCCCGGATTCAAGCGATTCTCCTGCCTCAACCTCCCGAGTAGCTGGGACTACAGGCATGTGCCACCGTGCACAGCTAATTTTTATATTTTTAGTAGAGATGGGGTTTCACCATGTTGGCCAGGATGGTCTCGATCTCTTGACCTCGTGATCCGCCCACCTTGGCCTCCCAAAGTGCTGGGATTACAGGCATGAGCCACCGCACCCGGCCTAAATTGGTGGGCGTTGGCGACTGGTGAACGATGAGGGAAGCACCTCGGTCTGGCTTGGGCAGCTGAGTGGACAGTGGGGTGTTTCCTGAGATGGGAACACAGGAGGGAAGTCAAGTGTCAGGACGGGGATAAGCTCCACCTGAGGGGCCTGTGGAACTGCCACATGGAGATGTCTGGGAGGCCACTGGCTGCTCGGCCCTGGAGGGGTGGGCCCAGCAGATTTGGGAACGCATGGGCCTGCCCAGGAGAGGATGAAACTGCACGTAGAAGGAGCAGGGAGAGGGCTCTGGGGACACGAACATTGGAGAGGTGGCCAGAGGGAGAAAGAGGAAAGGCAGCAGAGAGCAGTGCCGGGTCAGGCCTGTAAACCCGGACTGGGAGGCCCTGGATCCAGCCCTAGGAATTTGTTGGTGACCTTGGAAAGAGAAGATTCAGGGTGGGGAGAGAGAAGGAGCTAAAGCAGAAGCGAAGAGGAGGAGGCAGCGAGTGGGCTACGACTCTTGAAAAGTTTGTTGGTGAAGGGGTTAAGACTGGTACTGAAGGTCGATGCAAGGTTAGGGGAGATAATTTTTCCCTTGAGATGGAAAAGATCTGACCTTGTTCACAGGTTAACAGAAAACGTGTGTGTGTCGGGGGTGTTGCCTAAGGGAAAGACCAGCTCATAAATGGTATTTGTAACATGCTTGTAGGCTGAGGTGGCTCACACCTGTAATGTCAGTACTCTGGGAAGCCATGGTGGGAGGATCACTTGAGTCCAGGAGTTCGAGACCAGCCTGAGCAACAGGGTGAAACCACTTCTCCACAGAAAATACAAAGGCATCGTGGTGCACACCTGCAGTCCCAACTACTCAGGGGGCTGAGGCAGGAGGATCACTTGAACCCAGAAGATCCAGGCAGCAGTTAGCCATGATCATGGCACTACACTCCAGCCTGGGCAACAGAGTGAGACTCTATCTCAAATAGAAAAAAAACAACCAACCAACCAACAAAAACCCAGCATGCTTGAGAGTGTGCACCAGTTCGTACAGCGATCTGAACATCCCAGCGAGGTAGAATCTTCTTATTTATCCCCATTTCAGAGATGAAGAAACTGAGGCCCAGCGTGGCCAGCAGTTTCCCCACAGTCACACTGGGCACTTTTTCCTAATGTGCACAAAGACTTCATCCAGGCCAGCAGGATCTGGTTTTTTTTTTTTTTTTTTTTTTTTTTTGAGACGGAGTCTCGCTCTGTCGCCCAGGCTGGAGTACAGTGGCCAGATCTCAGCTCACTGCAAGCTCCGCCTCCCGGATTTATGCCATTCTCCTGCCTCAGCCTCCCAAGTAGCTGGGACTACAGGCGCCCGCCACCTCGCCTGGCTAGTTTTTTTGTATTTTTTTTAGTAGAGATGGGGTTTCACCGTGTTAACCAGGATGGTCTCGATCTCCTGACCTCGTGATCCGCCCATCTCGGCCTCCCAAAGTGCTGGGATTACAGGCTTGAGCCACCACGCCCGGCCAGGATCTGGTTTTGAATCTGGTTCCTTAGGCTCTGCTCCCGGGTTAGTCCCCATGCTTTTCCTCCATTCTGTTTTGCTGTTGTTGTTGTTTTGTGTTTTGTTGTTTTCAGACAGACTCTTGCTCTGTTGCCCAGGCTGGAGTGCAGTGTTGTGATCTCTGCTCACTGCAACCTCCGCCTTCCGGGCTCAAGTGATTCTCCTGCCTCAGCCTCTCAAGTGGCTGGGATTACAGGCATGTGCCACCATGCCTGGCTAATTTTTTTTTTTTTTTTTTTGTATTTTCAATAGAGACAGGGGTTTTGCCATGTTGGCCAGGCTGGCCTCAAACCCCTGACCTCGAGTGATCTGCCCACCTCAGCCTCCCAAAGTGCTGGGATTACAGGTGTGAGCCACTACACCCAGCTTTTTCCTCCTTTCTGGATAAACAAACCACAAAGTGACTGGGCGCAGTGGCTCATGCCTATAATCCCAGCACTTTAGGAGGCCAAGGCGGGTGGATCACTTGAGGTCAGGGCTTTGAGATCAGCCTGGTCAACAAGGTGAAACCCCATCTCTACCAAAAATACAAAAATTAGCCAGGTGTGGTGGCATACGCCTGTAATCCCAGCTACTCAGGAGGCTGAGACAGGGGAATTGCTTGAACCCGGGAGGCAGAGGTTGCAGTGAGCCAAGATCATGCCACTGCACTCCAGCCTGGGCGACAGAGCAAGACTCCATGTCAAAAAAACAAAACCACGAAGTGATAAAAAAAAATTGAAGCACCAAAATTCTCAAGTGGAAATAATTTAGCCAGAGAGCATGGGCAAGGGAAGTCGCTCACAGTACTGCAGTATTTTCAGAGTTACAACATTTACATCCTGCCATCATCTCCTTCCCCAAATAGGATGTCTTCTGAATTTGCAATAATATAATAATTATGGCAACTATTTTTAATACTCTTATTAGGTTGTATACCTTGCTAAGCATTTAAATGTGATCTCATTAACTCTTGCAGCAACCAGGAGAGGTAGGCTGTATTACTCTTTCTTTTTTAAAATTAGCAATGGGGGCACAGAGAGGTGAAGTGACTTGCCCAGGGCCACACAGTACATCTTTGGCAGAGATGGAAGTCAAAGCAAGGTCTGTTTGTCACCATAGCTTGTGCCCGTCTGTCAAACTACTTTATTAGTGTTAAAATCATAGCAGAAAGGCTTGTTATTCTGTCACATCTGGCTTGCTGACTGAGGTGGGGGGAAAGTTAGCATCCCATTCTATCAGCTGATCAGCCTCTTCTTCCTTAGGGATATAATTGTCCTAAACCCCAGAAAAGGATGCCATTGGGTCTGCAGGGACTGCAGCAGTCTGGCTGGAAGAAACCTGTATTTTCAGCCGACTGCAATGGCTCACTCCTGTAATCCCGGCACTTTGGGAGGCCAAGGCAGGCGGATCACTGGAGGTCAGGAGTTTGAGACCAGCCTGACCAACATGGTGAAACCCTGTCTCTACTAAAAATACAAAACTTAGCCAGGCGTGGTGGTAGGCACCTGTAATCCCAGGTACTCAGGAGGCTGAGGCACGAGAATCACTTGAACCTGGGAGGTAGAGGTTGCGTTGAGCTGAGATCCTACCACTGCACTCCAGCCTGGACAACAGAGTGAGACTCCATCTAAGAAAGAAAGATAAAAAAGGAAGGGAAGGGAAGGGAGGGGAGGGGAGGGGAGGGGAGGGGAGACAAACCTGTATTTTCATCTGCAAAAAGCTTTTTGAAACTTAGGAGCCTTAGAGAAACAGGGACAGACAGAGCCATAGATTTCTTCCAGAAATGGTCTCCTTTTCTTTGCAATCCCTGGATAATGAATGTGTTGAGGTCAAGAAAAATGACTGGTGATTTCCCACTGAACTAGGGGAGGGGAAGAAGGAAGAGGATGAATGGGGAGAAGGGGTAGCCCATGGCCCTGCCCTTCCCTCCCTCCCTCCCTCCCTTCCTTCTTTCCTTCCTTCCTTTCCTCCCTTCTTTCTTTCAGAGGAGTCTCGATCTGTTGCCCAGGCTGGAGTGCAGAGGCGCGATCTCGGCTCACTGCAACTTCTGCCTCCCAGGTTCAAGCAATTCTCCTGTCTCAGCCTCCTCCCGAGTAGCTGAGATTACAGGTGCCTGCCACCATGCCCGGCTAATTTTTGTATTTTTGGTAGAGACAGGCTTCACCATATTGGCCAGGATGGTCTCGATCTCCTGACCTCGTGATCCACCTGCCTTGGGCTCCCAAAGTGCTGGGATTACAGGTGTGAGCCACCGTGCCTGGCCTCCCATGATCTTTCCTTGTCTGGAGTGATCTTTCCTTGTCTGGAGACCAGAGTGCTCAGTGTCCTAATCGGTGTAGGTGACAGAAAGGATTAGAAAGGTGGACGAGAGTCAATCCCTGGCATCTAGCTGGACAGGCTATTGCTTAGAATCAAATCCCATTGGTGGCTGCTAAGCCTCTGATTTGAAAAGACACAGTTTTGCTAAAGGGATGTTTTAGTTATGTGGGTATTCAGAAGCCAAAGTGCGCAGCTTCCATTTTCTTTCTTTCTTTTTTTTTTTTTTTTTTTTTTTTGAGATGAAGTCTTTCTTTGTCACCCAGGCTGGAATGCAGTGGTATGATCTTGGCTCACTGCAACCTCCGCCTCCTGGGTTCAAGCAATTCTCCTGCCTCAGCCTCCTGAGTAGCTGGGATTACAGACATGCGCCACCATGTCCAGCTAATTTTTGTATTTTTAGTAGAAACAGGGCTTTACCATGTTGGTCAGGCTGATCTCGAACTCCTGACATCAAGTGATCCACCCACCTCGGCCTCCCAAAGTGCTGGGATTACAGGCGTGGGCCACTGCACCCGGCCCCCCAGCTTCCATTGTCTAGGGAGCTACGGAGAATGCAACTCGGGCAGAATAGATTTATTAATAAGAACCTACTTCTTTCCTTCCTGCATTTGCTCCCACACTGGGGCTCCGTGAGCCTCAGTTTTCTACATACACTACTCAGCTGCATGCCCAGCCACAGCAGTAATCATCGCTCACAATGTGGTGATGTCTTCCCGGTCCTTTATCTGCGCATCTGCGTATATACCCATTATTCCATTGCATGGCTGTGCTGCAGTTAGCCAATCTTATTATATAGATATCTGAAATTTCTTACTATTATAAATAGTGCTGTAATGAACATCTTTGTGTTAAACATTGGTAGCACCTGCCGTGCATCCTTAGGCCGGATTCTCAGAACTGGCAATGTACCTCCAAGATGGCCCCAACAACCCACGTCTTCTAGTACTCAGGCCGGCTATGCACCAAATGCTTGTGTCTCTTCTCATTGAAGCCCTAACCCCTCATGTGGTGGATTTGGAGGTAATTGGGTTTGATGAGGTCGTGAGCATAGAGTCCCCATGATGGAATGAGTGCCCTTGTAAGAAGCTGAAGAGACCAGAGCTCACTCTCTCCACCATGTGAGGACACAATGAGAAGGCAGCCATCTGTACACCAGGAGGAGGTCCCTCACCAGAACCCAACCATGCTGGCACCTTGATCTCACACTTCCAGCTTCCGAAGCTGAGAGCAATACATTGCTGTTGTTTAAACCATCCAGCCTGCAATATTCTGTTATGGCAGCTACAAATGACTAAGACACTGTCCCCGTGCAGTCGCCTTCTACCCTGAATCGGGGCTAGCCCGAGTAGACAATAGAATATGGTAGAAGTGGCCAGGCACAGTGGCTCATACCTGTAATCCCAACACTTTGGGAGGCTGAGATGGGTGGATCACCTGAGGTCAGGAGTTCAAGACCAGCCTGACCAACATGGAGAAACCCTCTCTCTCCTAAAAATACAAAATTAGCCGGGTGTGGTGGCGCATGCCTGTAATCCCAGCTACTCAGGAGGCTGAGGCAGGAGAATTGCTTGAACCTGGGAGGCGGAGGTTGCGGTGAGCCAAGATCGTGCCATTGCACTCCAGCCTGGGCAACAAGATTGAAACTGCATCTCAAAAAAAAAAAAAAAAAAAAAAAAAGAATATAACAGAAGTGACCCTGTGTGACTTTCAAGGCTGGGTCATTAAAGGCATGGCAGCTTCTCCCTTGAGTTTCTTGAATCGCTCAATCTGTGAGAAGCCAGCTGCCATGCTGAGGACACCCCAACAGCCTGCGGAGACGCCCACCTGCCAAGCAGCTGGGGCTTCCTGCCAACAGCCAGCACTGGCTTGTCAGCCATGGGGGTGAACTGCCTTGGAAGTGGACGTGGGATCTCAGTCGAGCCTTCATCCAATTGCAGACTCATGAGAGACCTTCAGCCAGACCCACACAGCTAGGCTGCTCCCAAATTCCTAACCCACAGGAGATAAGACGTAATCAATGACTTTGGTGTTTTAGGCCAATATGTTCTGAGTGATTTGTTCCATGGCAGTGGAGCTAATAATACTAGATCAAAGACCAGAGCATTCTTAAGACTCATGATCTAGAATGCCATTTTTTCTTCCCTTTTATTTTCCTTTTTTTCTTTTTAGATAGAATCTCACTCTGGTTGCCCAGGCTGGAGTGCAGTGGTGCGATCTCAGCTCATTGCAGCCTCCAATTCCCAGACTCAGGTGATTCGCCCATGTTAACCTCCTGAGTAGCTGGGACTACAGCCATGTACCATCATGCCTGGCTAGCTTTTTGTATTTTTAGTGGAGACAGGTTTCACCGTGTTGCACAGGTTGGTCTCGAACTCCTGGACTCAAGCAATCTGCCCACCTCGACCTCCTAAAGTGCTGGGATTACAGGTGTGAGCCACCATGCCCGGCCACTTCTCTTTTCGTATCACCAGATTGTCAGTTATTATTTTGTTTTCTCTTTTTGTGTTGTCATTGTTGTATTTGAGGCGGGGTCTTGCTCTGTCACCCGTGGTGGAGTGCAGTGGCGTGAGGATCACTCGAGCCCGTGAGCCACCGTGCCCAGCAAGTAATTTACATTCACTAGCTTCCTTACTCTTCATAATAGCCCCATGAACTAGGTACTATGGTTATATCCCCATTTTACAGATGAGAAAGATGTGGCACAGGGAAGTCAGATCACTTGCTGGTAAATAGCCGAGCCAGGAGTTAAACCCAGGCCGCCTGAGTTCTCAACCAGTGCTCTTCACTTTTAACTCTGATACTTTGTTTATTTTTTATTTTTTATTTTTTTGAGAGAGAGAGTGTTGCTTTGTCTCCCAGACTGGAGTGCAGTGGCACCATCTTGGCTTACTGCAACCTCCGCCTCCCAGATTCAAGCGATTCTCGTGCCTCACCCTCCATAGTAGCTGGGATTACAGGTGTGCACCACCACACCCAGCTAATTGTTTTTTATTTTTAGTGGAGATGGGGTTTCCCTATGTTGGCAGGCTGGTCTCAAACTCCTGAGCTCAGGTGATCCACCCGCCTCAGCCTCCCAAAGTGCTGGGATTACCGGTGTGAGCCACCATGCCTGGCTGTCTCTGCAGCTTTATATTCCACCCAATGGGGTTTGGGGGAGGATAAAAAGGACAGCGTATGTACAGTGGTGACCTAAGTGTCTCCAATGCAGGGCATGCTCGGTAAAGGGAGCTGCTGGGTATTTTTGCTATTCTTATTCTGTCTTGTCTAAAGAAAGTGTTTTTTTATTCATACATATTTTAGAAAGGTCATACATCCGTAGCCCCCTTTGCTGGCCATCAGATGGACAGAGCAGATGGCCAGGACCCAGTGGAGCATGATGAACCCTTAAGAGTCCCCCAGTGAACGGTGTGATCTCAAAGAGGCTACATCCTCCAGCTTGCCATGTGGGTCTCTACCCCATGATCCAGACTGGGTGGATCTCTGCAGACCTTCTAAGCATCTGATTACAGGTCCCATGCAGTAATGAGGCCAAGGTCATGGCCGGGGTCTCCCAGGGGGCCACTGGGCTGAGGTGGTGAGCACAGCTCTCACTCTGCCAGCTGCCTCATTCATGCTGGGGCCTGCTTCAGGCAGCTGGAGATGGCAGAGGGGAACCCACTGCATGGTAGAGGGAAAGACATTGAGTGTTGGCTCTGTGGTCTTGGCCAAGCCTCTTTGAGCCTCAGTTTCTTCATCCCTAAAGTGGGAAGATTACGTATTTGTATTTGTTATCTATTGCTGTCTAACAAACCATCCCCAGGTGTTTGTGGCTTAAAACAATAGCATTTATGTAGCTCACCATTCTGGGGTCTGGTTTGGCTGTGAGTGTGCCAGCTGGAAGGTCAGCTCATGTCTAATAGTCTAGGGTGGCCTCCCTCACATGTCTGGTGGTTGACAGCTGCGGGCTGGGGTGATGGGGTATGCCTGGCCTAGGGTGGCCTCCCTCACATGTCTGGTGGTTGACAGCTGCGGGCTGGGATGATGGGGTATGCCTGGGCCTTGGGACTCTCATTCTCCAGCAGAAGAGCCTGAGCTTCTTCAATTGGTGGCTGGGATTCAAGTGCAGCAAGAGAGACCAAGCTTCATATGCAAGCTCTTTTTAAGCCCCTGTTTGTGTCACATTCACTGATATCCCTTTGGCCAAGGTATAGCCCATGGTCAAGGCCAGAGTCAGGGTAGAAGGCAACACCACAGGGCTCCATGCATGAGAATAATTTATAGCTATTTTTACTATTGACCACAGTGTCCCAGGCAGAGATTTTGGGAAGAACAAATGAAAAATGGTAGAGTTCTGAGTAGTCACAAAATATTAGTGAACATTTGGCTGGGCACAGTGGCTCATGCCTGTAATCCCAGCACTTTGGGAGGCCAAAGTGGGAGGATCACTTGAGGGTCGGGAGTTCAAGACCAACTGGTCAACGTGGCGAAACCTCGTTTCAACTAAAAATACAAAAATTAGCCAGGCGCAGGCACGGTGTATCACACCTGTGATCCCAGCACTTTGGGAGGCCGAGGCAGGTAGATCACCTGGGGTCAGGAGTTCAAGACCAGCCTGGCCAACATGGTGAAACCCTGTCTCTACTAAAAATACAAAAAATTAGCCTGGTGTGGTGGCAGGTACCTGTAATCCAGCTACTCAGGAGGCTGAGTCAGGAGAATCACTTGAACCCAGGAGGCAGAGTTTGCATTGAGCTGAGATCATGCCATTGCACTCCAGCCTGGGCAACAACAGTGAAACTCCATCTCAAAAAAAAGAAAAAGAAAGAAAGAAAAATTAGCCAGGTGTGATGGTGTATGCCTGTAATCCCAGCTACTCAGGAGGCCGAGGCATGAGAATCATTGAACCCAGGAGGCAGAGTTTGCATTGAGCTGAGATCATGCCATTGCACTCCAGCCTGGGCAACAACAGTGAAACTCCATCTCAAAAAAAAGAAAAAGAAAGAAAGAAAAATTAGCCAGGTGTGATGGTGTATGCCTGTAATCCCAGCTACTCAGGAGGCCGAGGCATGAGAATCATTGAACCCAGGAGGTAGAGGTTGCAGTGAGCCGAGATCATGCCACTGCACTCCAGCCTGGACAACAGATCGAGACTCCATCTTAAAAAAGTAAAATAAAATAAAATAAAAATAATAGCAAACATTAATTGGAACATAATAGGGGCTCCAACATGTTGCATGAACAGTCCTCACTTTCCAGGCAAAGAAATGTGGTTCAGAGAGGTTGAATGACTTACCCAGGGTCACACAGCTAATTAGTGGAAGAGCTGGACTTGGAACCCAAAGCTGTCTAATTCCAAAGTTCATGTTCACAGCAATCCCTTCTGCTGCTTCCCAGCACATGCAATTCAGTTCCAACATTAATAGGGATTAATAGAAGCCCCTATCTGGGATGCAAGCCCAGTTTCTCCATCCGTCATGAAGGCCTGACTTCATTTGAAAGAAGCCAGCTGACTGTTTTGCCTGTCATCTGTATTCCAGGATTGAGCACAGTTGAGCCTCGCACAAAGCAGAAACTAGAGAGCATTTGTTTGAATAAAAGAAATTGCCACCTATTTCCATAAGGATTTATGTATGCAGGCAGACGTGGAGGGAGCTGCTTTGCACCCCACGTTGCAAATACTAGCTCCTCCCTGCTACTAACAATTTTGGTGGCAAGATTATCTGTTTCTGAGCATATGTTCTCCCCATCTCAGCTTTCCTTAGGAGACAACTATTTTCTCACCTCTCAGAAAAGGACACTTAACGTAGGGCGAGAACAGATGATCTTACATCTAACTTTTCTGCTGGGAAAGGCAACAGCTGATGGGGGATATGATCAAAACCTGTAAAGGAAAAGGGAATGCATTTCCAGCCACCTGAAGGAGGAGCTCATGTGTTCCCAAGGGCCCAGGCCTGGTGTGATTCATCTTGGCTTGTTCAGGGATTCTTGATTGCAGGGAAGCACGTTGTGCTTGAAGTTCGGCCTGCAGCTCTGAAGCTGGGTAGAGGGACCATGCGGGCTTGTTCAATTGGTTTCTCTACTTTTGTTTATACCTGAAATTTTCTGTAATTAAAAACAACAGGCCAGGTGTGGTGGCTTATGCCTGTAATCCCAGCACTTTGAGAGGCCGAGGTGGGAGGATTGCTTGAGCTTAGGAGCTTGAGACCAGCCTGGCCAACACATTGAGACCTCTGTCTCTACAAAAAATACAAAAATTCACCGGGTGTGGTGGTGTGTGGCTGCACTCCAAGCTCCTCAGGAGGCTGAGGCAAGAGGACTGCTTGAGCCTAGGAGTTTGAAGCTGCAGTAAGCCTTGATCACACCACTGCACTCCACTCCAGGCTGGGTGACAGACTGAGACCTTATCTCAAAACAGCAAAACAACAACAGAGCAATAACTCAACAATTTGGGCATGGAGGAGAGCACAGTGCAAGTCCTGAAGTCAGAAATACCATATTATTATTATTATTATTATTTTGAGACGGAGTCTCGCTGTCACCTAGACTGGAGTGCAGTGGCGCGATCTCGGTTTACTGCAACCTCTGCCTCACCAGTTCAAGAAATTTTTCTGCCTCGGCCTCCTAAGTAGTTGGGATTACAGGCGCCCACCACCACACCCAGCTAATTTTTGTATTTTTAGTAGAGACGGGGTTTCTCCATGTTGGCCAGGCTGGTCTCAAACTCCTGACCTCAGGTGATCCACCTGCCTTGGCCTCCCAAAGTGCTGAGATTACAGGCGTGAGCCACCATGCCCAGCCTAGAAATGGTGTGTGATTCTTAGCCTCAGTTTCCTTTTCTGTAAAATGGGCATGATAATAGGCCCTATACCCTAGGATTGCTGTGAGGATTAAATGAGATCTTTCCTGTAAAGCTCTTAGCCCAGGAAGAACTGATAAGGCTCCTTCTGTCCGAACAGCCAGGGTTTCTCAACCTCACTCCTATTGACATTTGGGGACTAATACTTCTTTGCTGTGGGGCGGGGTGGGGACTGTCCCATGCATTGTAAGATATTCAGCAGCATTCCTGGGATCTAGCCACTGGATACTAGGAGCACCTCCTAGTCAACAACACCCAAATACTGTCTCCAGACAGTGCCAAATGTCCCCTGGGGGGAGGTGGGGAGTAAAGTTGTCCCGGGTTAAGAACCACTGGCCTAATCCTTTGTTGTTATTAATTAGCAGTAATTCTCTTTTCCTGTGAGGCTGAATATTTGATTAGTGAGGGGAGCTTGGCCAGGCTGGGCTTTGGATACTGCAGCTCTTGCCTTTGCAGACAGCACAAGCAATTGCAAGGTTTATTGCCTCAGTAATGAGATTTATGTGGATGAGCGAGCACATTTTGTGCCAAGATTCATACTTAAGTTTTGAAAAATCTGCACGAGAGCATTATCTGGAAATTTTTCCAGCTGGCGTTCTACTGAGCTTGTCAAGGGGTGACATTGGGCTCAGGATCTTGATACAATACCTTGAATTTACAGAATTCCTTTCTCTCTTAAAAAAGACATAACTTGGCCAGACATGGTGGCTCATGCCTGTAATCCCAGCACTTTGGGAGGCTGAGGCGGGAGGTCAGGAGTTTGAGACCAGCCTGGCCAACGTGGCAAAAATTCTCCATCTTCACTAGAAATACAAAAATTAGCTGGCCATGGTGTGGCACGCCTGTAGTCCCAGCTACTCGGGAGGCTGAGGCAGGAAAATTGTTTGAACTCGGGAAGCAGAGGTTGCAGTGAGCTGAGATCATGCCACTGCACTCCAGCCTGGGTGACAGAGTGAGGCTCTATCTCAAACAAACAAACAAATTTAAAAACAAAAAAGACAATAACTTTTCTGATTTCCAATCATTAAATATACTTTGCAGAAAAATTAGAAAATACAGAAAAGGAAACGTGAAAAAGAAACTTACCCATTGTGATGTTTAATTTTTTTTTTTTTTTTTTTTTTTTTTTTTTTTTTTTTTTTTTGAGACGGAGTCTCCCTCTGTTGCCCAGAATAGAGTGCAGTGGCGCAATCTCAGGTCACTGCAACCTCCATCTCCTGGGTTCAAATAATTCTCCTGTCTCAGCCTCCTGAGTAGCTGGGACTATAGGTGGGTGCCACCACACCTGGCTAATTTTTGTATTTTTGGTAGAGATGGGGTTTCATCATGTGACCAGGCTGGTCTTGAACTCCTGACCTCAGGTGATCCACCCACCTCGGCTTCTCAAAGTGTGGGGATTACAGGCGTGAGGCACCGTACCAGGCCAGTGATGGTTAATTTTATGTGTCAATGTAACTGGGCCACAGGTTGCCCACATATCTCATTAAGCATTATTTCTGGTGTGCTTGGGAAAGTGTGTTCAGAAGAGATTAACATTTGAATCAGTGGACTGAGTAAAGCAGGTGGCCTCTCCAATATGGATCATCCAACCCACTGAGGGCCTGAGGAGAATAAAAAGGCTGAGAAAGTTGGATGCACTTTCCCTCTGCCTGTTTGAGCTGGGACGTCAGTCTTCTGCCCTCGGAGCTCCAGAGTCTCAGGCCTTCAGACCTGGACTGGAATCTCCACTATTGGGCCTCTGGTTCTCAGGCCTCTAAACTACACCACTAGCCTCTCTGTGTCTCCAGTTTGCAGATGGCAGATTGTGGCACTTCTCAGCCTCCATATTTGCATGAGCCCAAACTTTGTGGTATTTTTTTGTTTGTTTTTGTTTTTGAGACAGGGTCTTGATCTGTCACCCAGGCTGGAATACGGTGGCACAATCACGACTCACTGCAGCCTCAACCTCCCAGGCTCAAGCAATCCTCCCACCTCAGCCTCCCAAGTAGCTGGGACTACAGCTGTGCACCCCAAGCCTGGCTAATATTTGTATTTTTTGTAGAGATGAGGTCTCACTATGTTGCCAGGGCTGGTCTGGAACTCCTGGGCTCAGGCCTTCCTCCTGCCCTGGTCTCCCAAAGCGCTGGGATTACAGGCATGAGCCACCGTGCCTGGCTGATTGAGGATTTCAGTGTATGAATTTGGGTGGAACACAAACTTTCGGACCATGGCATACATTTTCATAGTATGTTTACTGCCACATATTTAACATTTGTGTGCTTTTTTGGTATGACTTTTCTATTTAAAATGATCCCCAAGTGTAGTGCTAAAGTACTGTCTATCTAGTATCCCTAAGCACAAGAAGGCTGCAATGTGCCTTATGGGGAAAATACATGTGTTAGATACAGTTCATTTAAACATGAGGTATTATGGTATTGGCTGTGAGTTTGATGTGAATGAATCAAAGGGAGAGAGATATATATATACACACATACACACATACACACACATACATTTTTTTTTTTTTTTTGAGATGGATTTTCCCTCTTGTTGCCCAGGCTGGAGTGTAATTACATGATCTCAGCTCACTGGAACCTCCGCCTCCTGGGTTCAAGCAATTCTCTTGCCTTAGCCTCCCGAGTAACTGGGATTATAGGCATGCGCCACCAAGCCCGGCTAATTTTGTATTTTTAGTAGAGATGGGGTTTCTCCATGTTGGTCAGACTGGTCTTGAACTCCCAACCTCAGGTGATCCACCCATCTTGGCCTCCCAAAGTGCTGGGATTACAGATGTGAGCCATCATGCCTGGCCCCACAATATATATTAATCAACAATACTTTATATGGCCAGGCGTGGTGGCTCATGCCTGTAATCCTAGGATTTTGGGAGGTAAAGGTGAGAGGATCACTTGAGCCCAGGAGTTTAAGACCAGCCTGGTCAATGTGGCAAAACCCCGTCTCTACCCAAAACAGAACTAGCCGGGCATGGTGGTGCATGCCTGTAGTCCAGGCTACTCAGGAGGTTGAGGTGGGAGGATCACCTGAACTGGGAGAGGTTGAGGCTGCAGTGAGCTGTGATTCCTCCACTGCATTCCAGCCTGGGCAACAGAGTGAGACCCTGTTAAAAAAAAAAAAAAAATGTGGGGGGTGTCTTTAAACAGAAACACGCATAAACATAGGTTATATACTGATTGGTTGACCAAAAGCTTGCAGGCCCCTGACCATGTATTTCCCCTAGGAGAAATGGTTTAGTATTTGGTAATTCAGTGTTCTTGGTGACTTTGTAGAAAAAGTACCATGAATAATGAGAATTGACTCTATCTGTGTACGTGATCATGAGAATTACTTTAGGATACATTTCTAGAGTGAAATTATTGGGTCTAAGTAGAACACCTTTTCTGATATATTTGGGTTTGTATCAGGTAGCTCTCACTGTGTAACAAACCTCCCCCAAATTCAGTGACTTGAAATAATAAGTATTTATTATTTACTCACAAGTTGAAAGCAGGCTGGGAGGTTTGGTTGATTTGGATTGGGCTCAGTGGGTCTCTGCAGGGCTTGCATATGTTTGTGGTTGATGGGGGTTGGCTGGTCTAGGATAACCTCACTCATGTGTTGGAGTTGATGCTTCTCTTCTTCCAGTAAGGTTGCCTGGGCTTGTTCAAACATGGCAGCATCAGGGTTCCAGGGGAGCAAGTGGAAATGTTCAAGATCTCTTGAGGCCTAAGCCTAGAAATGCCAGGACAGTGATTTCTGTTGCATCCTATTGGCCAAAGCAATTTAGAAGGCCAGTCGAGATTCAAGCACTGGGAAACTGATTTTGTCTCTTGATGAAAAGAGCTGCAAAGATATATTGCAAAGGGCTCAAGTGATCCTCCCACCTCAGCCTCCCAAAGTGCTGGGATTACAGGCATGAGCCACTGTACCCAGCCCAGACACTGTATTTTTCTTTTTTTCTTTTTTTTCTTTTTTGAGATGAAGTTTCACTCTTGTCACCCAGGCTGGAGTGCAATGGTGTGATCTTGGCTCACTGCAACCTCCGCCTCCCGGGTTCAAGCAATTCTCTTGCCTCAGCCTCCTGAGTTGCTGTCAGGCACTGTATTTTTAAGGAAACTTTTATTTTAGGATAGACTTTGATTTACAGAAAAGTTGCAAAATAGTACAGGGTTTCCATATACCCCCACACCCAGTTTCCTCTGTATTAACATCTTACGTTTCTATTTTATGTATTTTTTTTTGTTAGAGATGGGGTCTCACTATATTGTCCAGGCTGGTCTCAAACTCCCGGGTTCAAGTGATCCTCCCAAAGTGCTAGGATTACAGGCGTGAGCCACCTCTCCTGGCCAATTTTTTTTTTTTTTTTTTTTTTTTTGAGATGGAGTCTTGCTCTGTCTTCAAGCTGGAGTGCAGTGGCGCAGTCTTGGCTCACTGCAACCTCCACCTGCTGGGTTCAAGCGATTCTCCTGCCTCAGCCTTCTGGGTAGCTAGGATTGCAGGTGTGCACCACCACGCCCAGCTAATTTTTTTTTTTTTTTTTTTTTTTTTTGTATTTTTAGTAGAGACGGGGTTTCACCATGTTGGCTAGGATGGTCTTGGTTTCTTGACCTCGTGATCCGCCTGCCTAGGCCTCCCAAAGTGCTGGGATTACAGGCGTGAGTCACTGTGCCTGACCACCTGGCTGATTTTTTAATATTTAATCAGAGTAGGAGCTGTGCAGATCCCTGAGCCAGAGGTTTTCTCTGGTGAATCGGATCTTAAGCTTGTAGTGGTTCCTCTTATTCTTAGACACGGAGAATGTGGCACACCCTATCAAGAAGTAGACCCAGTGCAGTGGGGCCAGTAGTGTGGCCATGAGCAAGAGGCTTTAGCTCTCTGAGCCTCAGTTTCTTCCTCTGTAAAATGGGGATTAAAAAAGCCATTTCATTGAGTTAATGCCTGGGAAGTTGGTATCACTGGCCTGGTGGGCAGTAAATGCTTAATAAGTACCAGCTCGACTGTAGTATTTATCTGTGTTAAGGATCAGTGGCAGGTGCTCTCACAGACATAATCTCCATATATCTCAGATGAGCATCATTTCTCTCCACTGAAGAGATGAGGAAACAGAGACTCAAAGAGGTGGCATAACTTGACCAAGATCACAAAGCCAGGAAATGGCAGGACTGGTCATCATACCAGGGCTTCTGGCATTAGCTCAAACCATCATGGCTACCATGCATGGACTCAGCGCCCCGCCTATGGTGGGCCCTGAGCCAAGTGTGCAACCTGCATTTCCTCATGGATGCTCCCACAATGCCATGAGGTGGCATCAGAGAAGGCAGAGTAGGGAGTGGGGCTTCCATTCGCACCAGGTGGTCATGAGGCCTCTCCCTGTGGTGTCAGTGGTCATCACATGAGGAGTGTGCATTTCCACTCCCATCTGACAGTAATGATGTGCTGCTCCCTCTCCCCTATCAGGTGCTGTCAGGGGAGGCAGCAAGGAGTGTCAGGACTGTTACCACTGCCTGAGAACACCTTCCCATAGTGTCAAAGGAAGACACATGGGGAACACTACTGAGGCATTTCTACCTCTTCCAGCCAGGAAGGTATCAGCAGAGCAGGTAGGGAACTAGAAATCCCACTTCCACCCAGAAATAAGAGAAGTCCTCCCACCCAGCCCATCAGCTTTCATCAGAGGCTGTGTGGGGGAACTTCCACCCCTCCTGGCATTAATGGGGAGGAACTCCTGCCCCCCACTCCACTGTAGTGGTGTCAAGTAGCACCATATAAAATGGATGGAAGATGTATGGGAGGCCAAGATGGGAAGATTGCTTGAGGCCAGGAGTTTGAGACTGGCCTGGGCAACATAGCAAGACCCTGTCTTTATAAAAAAATTTTTTTAGACTAGGCGCAGTGGCTCACGCCTATAATCCCAGCACTTTGGGAGGCCAAGGCAGGCAGATCACCTGAGGTCAGGAGTTCGAGACCAGCCTGGCCAACATGGGAAAACCCAGTCTCTACTAAAAATACAAAAATAAGCTGGGCGTGGTGATGTGTGCCTGTAATCCCAGCTACTAATGAGGTTGAGGTACGTGAATCACTGGAACCTGGGACGTGGAGGTTGCAGTGAGCTGAGATCACACCACTGCCCTCCAGCTTGGGTGACAGAGCAAGACTCCATCTCAAAAAAAAAAAAAAATTTTTTTTAAAGCCAGATGTAGTGGTACCTGTAGTTCTAGCTACTCAGGAGGCTTATAGGAGGATCCCTTGAGCCCAGGAGTTCAAGATTACAGTGAGCTATGATCATGCCACCGCACTCTGGCCTGAGTGACAGAGCAAGACTGCATCTCAAAAAAAGAAAAAGGTTTAAATGATATCCAGAGTTTCATAACATAATACCTAAAATGTCCAGGTTTTGATTGAAAATAACTAATACAGAGAACCAAGAAGATCTGAAACTGAATGAAACAAGACGATCAACAGATGCCAAAGCAAAGATGATAGAGATGTTAGAATTAGCTGACAATGTTTTTTTTTTTTTTTTTTTTTTTTTTTTTTTTTTTTTTTTTTTTGAGACGGAGTCTCGCTCTGCCACCCAGGCTGGAGTGCAGTGGCCGGATCTCAGCTCACTGCAAGCTCCGCCTCCCGGGTTCACGCCATTCTCCTGCCTCAGCCTCCCGAGTAGCTGGGACTACAGGCGCCCGCCACCTCGCCCGGCTAGTTTTTTCATATTTTTTAGTAGAGACGGGGTTTCACCGTGTCAGCCAGGATGGTCTCGATCTCCTGACCTCGTGATCCGCCCATCTCGGCCTCCCAAAGTGCTGGGATTACAGGCTTGAGCCACCGCGCCCGGCCGTCAACTGACAATGTTTTTAAAGCAATCAGAGAAATGCTTCAGCAACCAGTTGCAAACATGACTGAAACAAATGTAAAAAAGTAGAAAGTTATCAGAATCAGATCTGATGTTTATTCTGTCTCTCTACGTATCTATCTATCTATCTATCTATCTATCTATCTATCTATCTATCAATCATCTATCTATCTTCATAGACTACTGGTGTTGTCATTTTACCAGTTCAAGTATAGAGTCTTATCTTCCTTATGTTTTCTTATACGCTTCTGTTTGTAATATAATTGTCTTAAATATTTCCTCTACATACATTTAGAACCAGATTAGTGTTATAATTTTTACTCTAACCATCAGTCATAACTTAGAAAACTCAGGAAGGGAAGAAAAGTCTGTATTTACTCACACTTCAGATGACCATGTTCTTTCTTGCCTCCTAATGTTCCAAGGTTTCTTCTTCTATCATTTCCTTTCTGTTTAGAGAACTTCCTCCTTCCATTCTTTTTTTTTTTTTTTTTTTTTTTGGCAGAGTCTTGCTCTGTTGTCCAGGCTGGAGTGCAGTGGTGTAATCTCAGCTCACCACAACCTCTGCCTCTCAGGTTCAAGTGATTCTCCTGCCTCAGCCTCCCAAGTAGCTGAGATTGCAGGCACACGCCACCATGCCCAGCTAATTTTTATGTTTTTAGTAGAGACGAGGTTTCACCATATTGGCCAAGCTGGTCTCCGACTCCTGACTTTGTGATCCACCCACCTTGGCCTCCCAAAGTGCTAGGATTACAGGCGTGAGGCACCGCCCCAGCCTCTCTTTCCATTCTTTTAGGGAAGGTCTACTGGTGACAAATTCTCTTACTTTTCCTTCATGTGAGAATGTCTTGATTTCCTCTTCACTAACGAAGAATATTTTCACTGGATATTGTATTCTGGATTGATGGTTCTTTCTTTCAGCACTTAAAAAATGCTGTCCTGGCTGGACATAGTGGCTCATGCCTATTATCCCAGCACTTTGGAAGGTGGAGGTTGGAGGCCAGGAGTTTGAGACCAGCCTAGGTAACATAGCAAGACCCTGTCTCTACAAAAAATTTAAAAATTAGCGGGGTGTGATTGTGCAGGCCTGTAGTCCCAGCTACTTGGAAGGCTAAGGCAGAAGGATTACTTGAACCCAGGAAGTCAAGGTTGCAGTGAGCTATGATCATATCACTGCATTCCAGCTTGGGAGACAGAGCAAGACCCTATCTTAAAAAAAAAGAGAAAAGAAAAGAAGCGGTGCCACTGTCTTCTGAGATCCTTGGTTTCTAATAAGAAACCTACTGTCATTCAAATTGATTTTCTACTTTAGGTAGGGTATAGTTGCTCTCTCACTACTTTCAAGATTTTTTTCTTTGTCTTTAGTTTTCAGAAGTTTGATTATGATGTGTGTTGGCATGAGCTTCTGTGGGTTTATCCTGTTTGAGTTTTGTTTAGCTTCTGTAGATTTTTGGAATCTTTATTCCAAATTTGGAAAGTGTTTGGCCATTATTTCTTCAAGTACTTTTTCAGCCCCACCCTCTTTCTCCTGTCCTGAAATTCTGATGTCATGAATGCTAAGTCTTTTGTTATAGTCCCAAGGTCCCTGAGGTTCTGTATAGTTTTTTGAAAGATAACAGAATAATCTCCAAATGCTTGGAAACTGAACAACACTCTTATAAACAACCCATGTCTCAAAGAGAAAGTTTCAAAGGAAATTGAAAAAAAAAATTAAACTGAATGAAAGTGATAATACAACATATCAAAATCTGTGTCATACAGCTAAACAAGGGCTGAGAAAGGACTTCATAGACCTACACAAAGTCTATTTTATCTTTTTTTTAGAGACCAAAGTCTATTTTCTCTCTATTGTTTTCAGATTGGGTAATTCCTATAGTTGTCTTCAAGTTCATTGATTTTTTCCTCTGCCCTTTCTACTCTGTTATTGAGTCCACTCATTGGATTATTTAGTTTGTTACTATATTTTTCAGTTCTAAAACTTCCATTTGGTTCTTTCTTATATCTTCTATTTTTTGTGGATATCTACCTATATATATATATCTATCCATCCATCTATAATATGGTACCTATATATCTCTCTATCTATCCATCCATCTATAATATGGTACCTAGAACAACTCCTAAAAGTGCTATGCAAAGAGATACACTCAAAAACACTAAAGACAGATCAAAAGAAACTCTAAAAATCCCTCAGGAAGGCAGTAAAAAGGAAACAGAGAAATGAAAAATAGAACAAGCACAAGCACAAAATAAAACAGCAGACTTAAGCTCTAATATATCAATAATTACCTTAAATGTAAAGGGTCTAAACACACTAATTAAAGACAGAACTTATTGCTGGGTGTGGTGGCTCATGCCTGTAATCCCAGCACTTTGGAAGGCCGAGGTGGGTGGATCACCTGAGGTCAGGAGTTTGAGACCAGCCTGGCCAACATCACAAAACTCGTCTTTACTAAAAATACAAAAATTAGCCGATTGTGATGGCATGTGCGTGTGGTGGCATGTGGAGGCTGAGGCAGGAGAATTGCTTCAACGCGGGAGGCAGAGGTTGCAATGAGCAGAGATCATGCCACTGCACTCAGCCTGGGCAACAGAGTGAGACTCTTGTCAAAAAAAAAAAAAAAAAGACAGAACTTGGCAGAGTAGACTGAAAAAGCATGAACCAACTACATGTTGTCCACAGGAAACTCACTTCAAATATACAAGTGGGTTGAAAGTAAAAGGATGGTGGCCAGGTGCAGTGGCTCATGCCTGTAATCCCAGCACTTTGGGAGGCCGAGGTGGGTGAATCACGAGGTCAAGAGATGGAGACCATCCTGGCCAACATGGTGAAACCCTGTCTCTACTAAAAATACAAACATTAGCTGGGCATGGTGGCATGTGCCTGTTGTCCCAACTACTCGGGAGGCTGAGGCAGGAGAATCGCTTGAACCCAGGAGGCAGAGGCTGCAGTGAGCCGAGATCGCACCACTATACTCCAGCCTGGCGATAGAGCGAGACTCCTTCTCAAAAAAAAAAAAAAAAAAAAGAAAGTAAAAGGATGGGAAAAAAATATATCAGGCAAACATTAATGAAAAGATTGCAGGAATAGCTATGTTAGTATTAGATAAAGTATACTTCAGAGCAAAGAAAACTGAGAGACAGAGAAGGACGTCGTGTAATGACAAAAGGGCAACCACCAAGTAGTCCTAACAATCCTAAACATGTATGCACTAAACAACAGAGCTGCAGAATACGTGAGGCAAAAACTAATGGAATTAAAAAAGAGAAATAGACAGATCCAGCACTGTAGTTTTTCTTTTTCTTTCTTTCTTTTTTAAGACATGGCCTTGCTTTGTCACCCCAGGCTGGATCTCAGCTCACTGCAACCACCATCTCCTGGATTCAAGCAATTCTCCTCCCTCAGCCTCCCGAGTAGCTGAGATTACAGGTGCCTGCCACCACACCTGGTTAATTTTATCATGTTGGCCAGGCTGGTCTCGAACTCCTGACCTCAAGTGATCCACCCACTTCGGCCTCCAAAAGTGCTGGTATTACAGGTGTGCGCCATCACGCCTGGCCCTATAGTTTAAAATTTCAATACTCTTCTCTCAAAAACTGATAGAACAACTTGACAGAAAATCAGCAAGAATATAGAAGAACTCAACATCATCAACCAATGGGATCTGATCAACATATATATGACATTCCCCTAAACAGCAGCAGAATACACAGTATTTTCAGATGCCCATAGAACATATACCATGATAGACCATATCCTAGACCATAAACAAATGTCAACAAATTTAAAAGAACTAAAATCATACACAGTGTATTCTTCAATCACAAAGGAATCAAATTAGAAACCAAGAACAGAAAGATAACAGAAAATCTCCAAACACCTGCAAACTAAACAACACACTTATAAATAACCCAGGTCTCAAAGAGAAAGTTTCAAAGGAAATTAAGAAACACATTAAACTGAATGAAAGTGACAATATAACATATCAAAATTTGTGACACACAGGTAAACAAGGGCTGAGAGGGGACTTCATAGCACTACGTATATATGTTTAAAAAGTTCTACATCAGGCCAGGCATGGTGGCTCACACCTGTAATCCCAGGACTTTGGGAGGCTGAGGAGGGTGGATCACTTGAAGTTAGGAGGTCAAGACCAGCCTGACCAACATGGTGAAACCCCATCTCTACTAAAAATATGAAAATTAGCTGGGCGTGGTGGTGCAGCAAGCCTATAATCCCAGCTACTTGGGAGGTTGAGGCAGGAGAATCATTTGAACCTGGGAGGCAGAGGTTGCAGTGAGCTAAGATTATGCCTCTGCACTCCAGCCCGGTGACAGAGCAAGACCCCATTAAAAAAAGAAAGAAAGAAAGAAAATAGAAGTCCCACATCAATCATCTAAGCTTCCACTTAAAGAACATAGGACAAGGGGAGCAAAATAAACCCAAAGCAAACAGAAGGAAGGAAATAATAAAGACCACAAATCAAGGAAACGGAAAAGCAAGAAAACAATAGAGAAAAATCAATGAAACAAAAACTAGTTCTTGAAAAGTTTCAGTAAAATTGACAATTCTCTGCTAATACTAACCAAGAAAGAAAAAGAAGACACAAATTACCTGGGCGTGGTGGCTCACACCTGTAATCCCAGCACTTTGAGAGGTCAGAGGCGGGTGGATCATGAGGTCAGGAGTTCAAGACCAGCCTGGCCAAGATGGTGAAACCCCTGTCTCTACTAAAAATACAAAAATTAGCTGGGCATGGTGGCAGGTGCCTGTAATCCCAGCTACTCGGGAGGCTGAGGCAGAGAATTACTTGAACTGGGAGGCAGAGGTTGCAGTGAGCCAAGATTGCGCCACTGCATTCCACCCTGGGTTACAGAGCGAGACTCTGGCTCAAAAAAAAAAAGAAAAAAAAAAAAAAAGACACAAATTTTCAGTATCAGGAATGAAAGAGGGGCTATCACTGCTATTGCTGCAGACATCAAACTTGATAACTTAAGCGAAATAGACCAATTCCTTTAAAAACAAAAACTACCATAACTCACCCACTATGGAACAGACAGCTTAGCCCTGTAACTGTTAAGGAAATTGAATTTGTAGTGTAACAGATCCCCAAAGAGGAATCTCTAGGTTGAAATGGTTTCCCTGGAGAAGTTTACCAAACATTTAAATAATTAACACTTACCCACAAAATCTCTTCCAGAAAATAGAAGAGAAGGAAACATATTCCAACTCATTTTACTAAGCAAGTGTTAACTCTGATGTTAAAACCAGAGTTTTACAAGAAGGTGGAACTACTGGGCCGGGCGCGGTGGCTCATGCCTGTAATCCCAGCACTTTGGGAGGCTAAAGTCACAAGGTCAGGAGTTTGAGACCAGCCTGGCCAATATGGTGAAACCTCGGAAAATACAAAAATTAGCCGGGTGTGGTGGCGGGTGCCTGTAGTCCTAGCTACTCGGCAGGCTGAGGCAGGAGAATGGCGTGAACCCGGGAGGCGGAGCTTGCAGTGAGCCGAGATTGCACCGCTGCACTCCAGCCTGGGCGACAGAGCAAGACTCTGTCTCAAAAAAAAAAAAAAAAAAAAAAAAACCCAGAAAAATTAGCCGGGTGTGGTTGCACATGCCTATAATCCCAACTACTCAGGAGGCTGAGGCAGGAGAATTGCTTGAACCTGGGAGGTGGAGGTTGCAGTGAGCCGAAATGATGCCACTGCACTTCAGCCTAGGAGACAGCAAGACTCCATCTCAAAAAAAAAAAAAAGGTGGAACTACAAATTGATATCTTACACATGGGTATAGAAACAAAAATGCAGTCCAGCGTGGTGGCTTATGCCTGTAATTCTGGTACTTTGGGATACTGAAGTGGGAGGATCACTTGAGCCCAGGAGTTGGAGACCAGCCTGGGCAATACAGCAAAAACCCATTTCTACAAAAGATACAAAAATTAACCGGGTGTGGTGGCATGCCTGTAGTTACAGCTGCCCAGGGGGCTGAGGTGGGTGGATCACCTGAGCCTGGGAGGTCTAGGCTGCAGAGAGCCGAAATTGTGCCACTGCACTCCAGCACGGGCAACAGAGTGAGACCCTGTCTGAAAAGAAAAGAAAAGAAAAAGAAACAAAAATGCTTAACAATAAATTAGCAAACAGAATTCAGCAATCTGTATAAAGAATTGTCTACCTTTACCATGTGGGATTTATTCCAGGGATGCAAGGCTGGTTTGGTATTCAAAAATCAATGTAATGCACCATATATATTAGCAGGCTAAAGACAAAAAATCCTATATCATTCAGTGTAGTACAGGTATTCATGATTAAAAAATCTCTTCAAAATAGGAATGAAAGGGAACTTCCTTGATTTTTTTTTTAAAGAATAATCAAGTGCAGTAGTGAGAAGTGAGGGGAGAGGGGAAGAGTAGTACATGGGGTTTGATCTATAACTGACTGTAAAAAATCCATTGAGATAACTTACTACTTTTGGACCAGCCAACTTCCTCAATTTGATAAAGAGCATCTACATACACACACACAAAATCTGCAGCTAATATTATACTTAATGATGAAAGACTGAATGCTTCCTGCCACAGGTCAAGAACGAGGCACAGACGTTTGCTTTCACTCCTTATTCAGCACAGTGCTGGAGGTGCTAGCCAGTGCAATAAGGCAAGAAACGGGCACAAGCGACATGCAGATTGGAAAGAAAAAAATTAAAATCATTTCTATTTTCAGGTGACATGATTGTTTCTATAGGAAATCCCAAGGAATCTATAAAACACTTTGTAGAACTAATAGGTGAGTTCAACAAGGCCCTGGGATATAAGGTAAACATAGAAAAACTAGTTGTATTCCAATATACTAGTCATGAACTCATGGACATTGTAATAAAAAATATAGTGCTATTGGTGGGGTGCAATGGCTCATGCCTGTAATCCCAGCACTTTGGAAGGCCAAGGCAGGAGGATTGCTTAGCCCGGAGTTTGAGATCAGCCTTGGCAACATAATGAGACCCCCCGTCTCTACAAAATATAATTTAAAAATTAACCGATGTGGTGGTGTGTGCCTGTAGTCCCAGCTACTGGGGAAGCTGAGGCAGAAGGATCACTTGAGCCCAGGAGTTCAAGGCTGCAGTGAGCTATGATGAGGCTACTGTACTTTAGCCTGGGTGATAGAGTGAGATCCTGTCAAAAAAAAAAAAAAAAAAAAAAGGAAAAAAAGAAAAGAAAATTAGCAAGAAATGAAGAGACATTTAAATAGCAAATAAGAGCCAGGTACGGTGCCTCACACCTGTAATCTCAGCACTTTGGGAGGCCAAGGCAGGTGTATTGCTTGAGGTTAGAAGTTCAAGACCAGCCTGGCCAGCATGGTAAAACCCCATCTCTACTAAAAATACAAAAATTAGCTGGGCATGGTGGCGGGTGCTTGTAATCTCAGCTACTCGGGAGGCTGAGGCAGGAGAATCACTTGAACCTGAGAGGCAGAGATTTCAGTGAGCTGAGATTACATCACTGCACTCCAGCCTGGGTGACAGAGCAAGACTCTGTCTCAATAATAATAATAATAATAATAATAATAATAATAAATTTTTAAAAATAAATAAATAGCAAATAAGAACGTGAAAAGATTTTTTTTTTTTTTTTTTTTTTGAGACGGAGTCTCACTCTGTCGCCCAGGCTGGAGTGCAGTGGCGCAATCTCGGCTCACTGCAAGCTCCGCCTCCCGGGTTCACGCCATTCTCCTGCCTCAGCCTCCCGAGTAGCTGGGACTACAGGCGCCCGCCACTGCGCCCGGCTAATTTTTTCTATTTTTAGTAGAGACGGGGTTTCACCGTGTTAGCCAGGATGGTCTCGATCTCCTGACCTTGTGATCCGCCCGCCTCGGCCTCCCAAAGTGCTGGGATTACAGGCGTGAGCCACCGCGCCCGGCCAAGAACGTGAAAAGATTTTGAACATTATTAGCCAACAGGAAAGTGCAAATTAAAACCACAATGAGGTATTACTCTATACCTATCAGAATGGCTAAAATAAAAAATAGTGGCAACACCAAATGCTGACAAAGATGCAAAGAAACTGGATCCCTCATAGATTGCTGGTGGGTGGGGATGCAAAATGGGTCAACCATTCTGGGGAACAGTTTGACAGTTTCTTAAAATACTGAACATATGACTACCATATAACACAGCAATTGGACTCCTGGGAATTTTTCACAGAGAAATGAAGACGTATGTTCACACAAAAAGCTGTACATGAATGTTCATAACATTTATACCAGCTTTATTCATAATAGCTCCAACCTGTGTCCTTCAATGGGTGAATAGGTCAAACAATATGTCCTTCACTGGGTGAATATTTAAACCGTGTTGCATCTGTACCATGGCATACTACTCAGCAATAAAGGAACAAACTACTCACACATGCAACAAGCTGGATGCACCTCCAGAGATTTATGCAGAGTGAAGAGTCAATTCCCAAAGGTTACATACTATATGATTCCACTTACATGACATTCTTGAAATGACAAAATTATAGAAATGTAAAACAGATGAGTGGTTGCCAGGGCTTAAGGAGGGGATGAATGGAAGGTGGAAGTGGGTGTGGCTATCAAAGGGCAACATGAGGTATCCTTGTGGTGATGGAAATATTTTCTATCTTGGCTGTATCAATGTCAATATCCAGGTTACAATGTACTATAGTTTTGCAAGATGTTACCACTGGGGGAAACTGTCTCAAAGGTACATGTGATCTCTCTCTCTCTCTCTTTTTTTTTTTTTTTGGTTATTTTCACTAAATTCTTTGTAGAGATGAGGTTTCACTATGTTGCCCAGAGTGGTCTCAAACTTCTGAGCTCAAGCGATCCACTTGCCTTGGCCTCCCAAACTGCTAGGATAACAGGCGTGAGCCACTGTACCTGGCCCACACATGATCTCTCTCTCTCTCTTTTTTTTTTTTTTTTTTTTTTTTTTGAGACGGAGTCTCGCTGTATCGCCCAGGCTGGAGTGCAGTGGCCGGATCTCAGCTCACTGCAAGCTCCGCCTCCCGGGTTTTTACGCCATTCTCCTGCCTCAGCCTCCTGAGTAGCCGGGACTACAGGCGCCCGCCACCTCGCCCGGCTAGTTTTTTGTATTTTTTAGTAGAGACGGGGTTTCACCGTGTTAGCCAGGATGGTCTCGAACTCCTGACCTCGTGATCCGCCCGTCTCGGCCTCCCAAAGTGCTGGGATTACAGGCCTGAGCCACCGCGCCCGGCCCTCTCTCTCTTTTTTTAATGAGACAGAGTCTCGCTCTGTCACCCAGGCTGGAATGCAGTGGCATGGTCTTGGCTCACTGCAACCTCTACCTCCTGGGTTGAAATGATTCTTGTGCCTCAGCCTCCCAAGTAGCTGGCATTACAGGCACATGTCACCACTCCCGGCCTCTTTGTATTATTTCTTACACTTGTATGTGAATCTGCAATTATCTCAAAATTTAAATTTTAATTTAAAAAAAGGCATTTGTCTGTAGCTGGTTAATCATTCAGTACTTTTCCAGTTTCTATTTTGCAGAAAGAAGTATCCGAAGTAGTTGGAATGAAGATTTATCAATGTCGAGTGAATTTTAGTGCTTTTCAAGTTTTGTTGTCTTCTATCACTCAATTAGGAGTCTTGTCTACTGAGATTACTCTAGGGACTTCCAGTCTCATTTATTTAATAATATTATTATTTGTTAATGCTTCCACAGGGTAATTCACTGAGCTTCTAGGTTGCCCTAGCAACCTAAAACAAATGTCCCCATTTGGTATCAGAAAAAATAGAAAAACGATTTGCTAAGGAGCCTCTGGACGCTGGGCCCACAATTCTTTCCTCTTCATACATGAGCTGGCATCTATATCATGTGGGGTCTGGAATCATTCTTATCTTTACCGATCATTAAATTCCTCTCCATCTAGCACCTGTCTTAGGCCACTTTAGAAATCACCAGCTTTTGAGAGCAGGAAAAAACTCTTAAATCCAGCATCTCACCTGGACCTGGATCCCTCCCTTTAGGGCCAGCTTGGACAGAGCCACAGTTTCTCTCAGGCCCACAAAGCAATTGCTGTAGGTTCAAGAACAATGAGATGATGGGGTTTTCTCCCAGCAGAGTTATGCAGTTTTCCTGTTTCTGGAATTAGCAGCTCTCAGCTGACCACATTTAGGGTAGGTATGGAGTGAGAGTGAGGTGGCGTTGCTTCTGGCATTGGGTGCTTCCTGTGCAATAATCACCTCCTCAAATGCAGGGCTAAAACTAGGAACTGAAAGAGGCAGTCAGAAGATGAAGGCCCTGGGATCTTTTGTAGTATATTCCTTGGCTACTTTCTGGCGGTATCATCTGGTGGGGGGAATTCTTCTAATTTCATCATTATCATTTCATCACTTCTAATTTCTCTTTTTTTTTTTTTTTTTTTTTGAGGCAGAGTCTGGCTCAGTCGCTCAAACTGGAGTGCAGTGGCACGGTCTCGGCTCACTGCAAGCTCTGCCTCCTGGGTTCACACCATTCTCCTGCCTCGGCCTCCCGAGTAGCTGGGACCATAGGCACCCGCCACCATGCCTGGCTAAATTTTTTTTTTTTTTTTTTTTTTTTGAGACGGAGTCTCGCTCTGTCGCCCAGGCTGGACTGCAGTGGCCGGATCTCAGCTCACTGCAAGCTCCGCCTCCTGGGTTCACGCCATTCTCCTGCCTCAGCCTCCCAAGTAGCTGGGACTACAGGCGCTGGCCACATCGCCCGGCTAGTTTTTTGTATTTTTTTTTTTTTTTTTTTTTTGAGAGGGAGTCTAGCGCTGTCGCCCAGGCTAGAGTGCAGTGGCCGGATCTCAGCTCACTGCAAGCTCCGCCTCCCGGGTTTGCGCCATTCTCCTGCCTCAGCCTCCCGAGTAGCTGGGACTACAGGCACCCGCCACCTCGCCCGGCTAGTTTTTTGTATTTTTTAGTAGAGACGGGGTTTCACTGTGTTAGCCAGGATGGTCTCGATCTCCTGACCTCGTGATCCGCCCGTCTCGGCCTCCCAAAGTGCTGGGATTACAGGCTTGAGCCACCGCGCCCGGCCAGTTTTTTGTATTTTTTAATAGAGACGGGGTTTCACCGTGTTAGCCAGGATGGTCTTGATCTCCTGACCTCGTGATCCACCTGTCACGGCTTCCCAAAGTGCTGGGATTACAGGCTTGAGCCACCGCAACCGGCCCCCCCGGGCTAAATTTTTTGTATTTTTAGTAGAGACGGGGTTACACCATGTTAGCCAGGATGGTCTCGATCTCCTGACTTCGTGATCCACCCGCCTCGGCCTCCCAAAGTGCTGGGATTACAGGTGTGAGCCACTGCGCCCGGCGCATCACTTCTAATTTCATCATTTATCTATGATCTCATGGAACCCCAATATTTTTTTTATTTTTATTTTTATTTACTTCTATTTTTTTTTTTTTTTCCAGAGTCTCATTCTCGCCCAGGCTGGAGTGCAGTGGCGCTATCTAGGCTCACTGCAGCCTCCACCTCCAAACTTGAGTTCAAGCAATTCTTCTGCCTCAGCCTCCCAAATAACTGAGATTACAAGCGTGTGCCACCATGCCTGGCTAATTTTTGTATTTTTAGTAGAGACGGGGTTTCATCATGTTGGTCGGGCTGGTCTCGAACTCCTGACCTCAAGCAATCTGCCCACCTCAGCCTCCCAAGTGTTGGGATTATAGGTGTGAGCTGCTACTCCTGGCCGGAACCCTGTGATTTTTAAACATCAACATGTTTTAAAACACCTACTTTGTGCTGGGCACTGTGTTGGATGCTTTGCCATGTCCTAATTCATTAAATCTAAACTCCTGAATATTCAAAACCACTTCCTGAAGCATTTACATGATCCCAGTGATATATAGGCAAGGAGAATACGGCTCAGAGAGGGGAAGTGACTTGCTGAACGTCACACAATGAGTAACAGGTGGAACCTGAATTTAAACCTAAACCGGCCAGAATCCAAAGTCCATGGTTTTTCTGTTCTGTCATGCTGCCACAGAGGCAGTTTAGTGTAATGACTAACTGGCTAAGAGTGCAGGCTCTGCATTTAGATGGATGTGGGTTCTACGTGGTTCAAGCCTTGTGACTTGGACAAGGAATTTAACTTCTCTGAGTCTCAGTTTCTTCACCTTTATGGGTGGGGATTAGGAATCCCTTCTGGGTTGGGTGTGGTGGCTCACGCTTGTAATTCCAACACTTTGGGAGGCCAAAGTGGGAGGATATCTTGAGCCTAGGAATTTGAGACTAACCTGGGCAACAAAATAAGACCCCATCTGTACAAAAAGTAAAAATATTAGTGAGCAAGGTGGTATGCACCTGTAGTTTTAGCTACTCGGGAGGCTGAAGTGGAAGGATTGCTTGAGCCTGGTAGTTTGAGGCTGCAGTGAGCCAGATGGAGCCACTGCTTTCAGCCTGGGCAAAAGAGTGAGACCCTGTCTCAAAAAGAAAAAAAAAAAAAGAATTATTTCTGTGGCCATAGGATTGTTGAGCAATTTCAGAATATTCTGCATGTAAAGCACTCAGATAGGGCCTAGCATGTGTAAGTGATGGATAAATGTTAGCCATAATCTGTTTCCAAAGAATAAGCCAGTTTACTCGGTGGTTTCCAGTTAGAACTCAAAGCACTTTACCAATGTTCATTTTCCCCAAAGCACTTAGAACTCACTGCTATCAATGCCCCGTTTAATTTATTAACTAGTGAATTTTTAAAAATCAACTTTTATTGTTCAAAACTATTGAATTTTGGGCACAGTGGCTCATGCCTGTAATCCCAACACTTTGGGAGGCCGAGGTGGGAGGATCTATTGAGCTCAGGAGTTTGAGGCCAGCCTGGGCAACATAGCAGGACCTCATCTCTACAAAAAAATGTTAAAAATTTCACTGGGCATGGTGGCACGTGCCTGTAGTCTCAGCTACGTGGGAGGCTGAGGTGGGAGGATTGCTTGAGCCCGGGAGGTCCATGCTGCAGTGAGCCGTGGACTGCCCCACTGCACTCCAGCCTGAGCGACAGAGCAAGGGTCTGTCTCAAACAAACAAAAACAAGTGAATTGTTTTTGAGCCGTACCATATGGCAGGCACCGCAGTAGGTGTTTTATCACGTTTATTTCATTTAAATAAAGTGAGTGGCAAATCTTGCTGCAGGAAGGGTGCTGAATTCCTCTCATTAGGAGTGGCTGCTTGAAGGCAAAATAAAACCCATCCTTTCATTTTCTTGAGTCCCAGCAGTAGCAGCAACAGGGACTGTCGAGGGTTTATCATAAGCCAGGAACCCTTTTAAGCATATTACTATTATCCTGGTGCAAAAGTAATCGCGGTTTTTGCCATTCTTTTTAATGGCAAAAAGTAATGCCATGATCATGGCTGCTAATATGATCTCATGGAACCCTGTGAGGGAGGGGCTGTTATTATCCCCATTTTATAGATAAAGAAACTGACCCTTAGAGAGAATTTGCTATGATAGCTGTCTTAGTTCAGGTCGAGCTTGATTTAAATAACACACGTTTCTGAGGCCGACGCTTGAAATAAAAAAATCCCCCTGTGAATGGCAAAGATGTCTTGCTTTGGGAAGCAAGTAGCCCTACCCCTCAGTCAATTCGGTTCCCCCGGCTCTGTTTTCTCAAATCTCGGTATTTCAAGCTTAGTATTTCAGAAAGGGATTTTGGCTATTAACAGGATAATTTCTTCATGCTAAAGATTAGGGAACTCAGGCCCAGAGAGGTAAGAGAACTATCCCAGGTCACACAGTCTGACGGCAGCAGAGCTGAGGCTCAAATTCCCGTGCTCCGACTTTCAGGCCCGGGCCGCCGAGTTATTAAGGGCCTCTGGCCAGGGAAAGGAAGGGAGGAACCCTGAAGTTTCCATTCCCTCACCTGCGAAATGGGGTCAATCACGGGCCCTCTTTGGTGTTACGTGGGTGTGGCCCAGCCCAGGGGCGGACACCCTGCACTAGGAATGTGACAATGGACGGTTCAGGGAGGGCTGGAACTTCGGCAGTCCTCAGGGGAGGTGGTGGGAGGGTGTGACGGAGCCAGGGCGGAGCCTCGGGGGCCAGAGGCGTGGATTCGCGAATTCGGGGCGGGGCTTGAGGTTTAAACGTTGAGATCGGGCAGTGGGCGGGGCTTGAGATGCTAGGAATAGGGTTGCAGTCCTTGGGCGGGGCTTCTGGAAGACGGGGCGGGGCTTTGTGAGGCCGCTGGGCGAGTTCTGAAGCAGTGGGAGGGCAGCCGGGCTTAGGGAACCAGGAGGCTGCTTTAAGGACTTGGATAGGCTGTGCGCGGGGCTCAGAGGAGCTAATGTTCCTGTATTAAGGGATTCTGGGGGAATCTTTGAGGAGCTAGGGGACGTGGCCTTGCAGAGCCTAGCGGGTCAGTGAGCGGGGCTCTAAGAACCCCGCTCCGGGGTCTAAGGAGCAGTGGGCGTGGCTCAGAATCGCCTGTGGGCGTGGCCCTCTGGCCACTCAGATGACTGGAGAGCTGGGCGTGCGCTTGGGCATCGTCTGCATCCCTCGGCACGACCAGAGGGGGCGTAGCGAGGCGTGGAACGTGGGGTGGGAAGCTAGCTTCCCCTCCCGGAAATGGGCGTGGCGTGCCGCAGCCCGGCAGCCCTGGTTGGGCCCCGCGTGGTGCGGGGGCGGGGCCTACACGCGGTGGCGGGGGCGGGGGCGGCTGCCCGCGCCCCTCCCCCGCACAGCGCTCAGTGCCAGGCGGGAGGCGGCAGCGGTTGGAGGCTTCGCCCTGCTTTGCAGCAGGGACTTCGGCGGCGGCGCCTCAGGCACCTCGGCCCGGGTGAGCGGCGCGCGCCCGACGGGGCAGCCTGAGAGCGAGTCGGGCTGGCGGACCTGTCCTCTGAGCATGTGCCTGCGCGGGCTGACAGGAGCTGGCGGGGCGAGGGGCAGGGCTGGGTGGAGGGGACAGGGCTGGGTGGGCGTGCGGGGCGCGGGTTCACGGGCCGGGGTGCAAGGGGTTAGGCTGGGGGCTGCTGTCGGGGGCTCGGGGGAAACGGAGTTGGGGACCGAACCAGGTGGCGTGGGAAGCGTGAAGCAGGGTCCCTGTGGGGAGGAGGCTTTCGAGGTCCGGAACGCTCCTGGCCGGGTGCGGAGCCGCCGGCCGAGGTGGGACGCGGCTGCCCAGGGAAGGCTTTTAGGGGTCAGGGATCGCCTGCTTGGGCGAGGTGCTGGGAGGGAAGGGCTGCTCCGGGCGAGGCGCAGAGCCCTGGGGCTTCAGGCCTGGGGACTGGGTTTGGGCCGCCCCAGGGAGCGAGTGGGTGGGGGCGGGCAGGGGCTGGGCTCACGTGGGGCCGGGGCGAGCTGGGCCCTGCGTCGGGAGGGGCGAGGGTGGCTGCCTGGCCTGCGGGTTTCCTGGCTTTGGGTGCGAGGCCAGCTCTGGGCCCTGCAGATCTCGGTTGGGGGTCAGGCAGGGCGGGGCAGGGCTGGAGCTGGAGTAATGTGGGTGGGGGCGGCTTAGGAAGAGGCTGAGCCTGGCCAAGGGAGCAGAGGGCTGGGACAGGCTGGGGGTTGGGAGGGGAGGAACGAAGCAGGAAGACTGTCGTCCGAGTGAACTGGGTGATTCAGAGGTGTGTTCCCCTAATAGCGGGGCAGCTGGCGAGGGACGCAGTAAAAAGGAGCGAGGTGCAGGTGGGGCCCCGCTGCGCCGAAATGACTGAGGATGAGGTCAGACGTGGAGGGTGGGAATGTAGAAACCGAGCTCTCCCGCCTGTCCCCACCGGCGCACGCTCCCCAGCTCTCCGTCTCTCAAATGATTTGAATGTGTGGGGGGAAGTGGCAGGCTGCGGTGAGAGCCGAGAAGAAAGGGGCTTCCTCTTGGAGGGAGGCGCTGGCCCTGCCATCCTTTTTTGGGAGTGTTCAAAGAATTTTGAACGCTGGAAAAGGAATCGTAGGCTTTACTGCATCACGGTTTAGAAACACATCCTATATTTGGCCGTAATGTAGGCTGCCCTTGTTTTGTGGTGTCTGAAGTGCTTGCTCTGAATGTTGCAAACGTGGGATTCAGAGTGCGAAGCAAATTGCAAGTTGTTCATTTCCCCCGGCATAGTAAGATACAAAGGCTTTTACCTCCTATAAGACATTTGAAAAGAATTGAATGTAGTGTGCGTTTAATAAACTGGTCCTGGGTGGCGAATATATTTACTCTTGGAAATAGTTATCACAAAATATTAGGCCCTCTTACCGCAGCCTTTCTGCCTGGAATTACATTCTAAAACAGTACTTGTAGGGCTCTTAGTCACTCTATATAATAATGCATCTCATTGTCCTTATCTGGCAGAACGTTCTCCTGACACCAGGGCCTGCTGGAATAGACAGAAACATGATTAAGTATAAGCAGTTGCTTTGTACCGTCTGTTCAGTTGTGAAGGCAAATAGATATCTGTTTAATATTAATTCACTTTCTGCATTCCCTGTAAAACTGAAGAAATGTGCAAAATCTATTTGGGACTTGGTTCTATACATTTCAGATGATTTAAGGAAACTAATATTTTTGGTTTGGAGTTATGTTTCACAGTCATAATGTTTGGCTATGAAGCATAATAGCAAACATTGGATCTGAGAAGTCGCGTAAATAAGTAGGGAAAAAAGTGAAATAAAACTGAGAATTGTGTTGTACCTTGGGTCTTGAAGTGCAGTGTTTTGTGGTGGAGGGTAGTCATGTGTACTGAGGATCGAACAAAGATTTGGTATAAACGTCAGCAACACACGTTTTTGACAAATATAGAACCTATCTTGTCCATATTTAGTTTGATTGTTTGTGAAAGTTACATTAAAGCCTGTTGAATTTTAATAGATACATACCGATGAAACATCACTGCACACGATATTGAATTTTTCGTGATCCTTTGTTACTTTGCCTGCAGATAGTGCTAATCAGCATTTATGTTTGTTTATGTATAGTTTAGGATTAGATTCAGTGTCAGTGAATAGCATTTTTTTAAACACTGTTGGGTTTTTTGATAAAAGTTTTATGTTTAACTTACTGTCACTTCTGGGATCCACTCCAGCCGTGAGGAGGAGAGTCACTCTAATGCCTATGAGATGGAATGTTCAAAAGGATAAATATCAATTCTTAGTTATATAAGTGGGTATGTCGACGAGTCTCTTCTTTATGATGGCAAAATATTAATTTCTCATTTTGATTTGTCACAAACTGGTACTTTAGAAACATACTATTAATTGGGCTGTTTTACCTTTGACCTCTTTTCAGGGGTGGAGCAATAATAAATTTGAGAGCTACTTGCATTTTCAAGGTACAAATCCATGTGATAAAACCTCTTAAGCTTGTTTTCCATTTATTACTTCTCTGTGTTACTGTCTCCTTGAATTATGAAAACTCTTTTCTGACACTTGTATGCCTTTTTAAACTTAAGATACCTTTTCGGTATTAAAACATAGAATTCTTCATGAATATTTCAGTATGACCTAGTACCTAGAATGTTAAGTAATAGAATCTCTCTGGGTTTTCTTTGCCCTAGTTCAGATCCTTTAAAGTGAGTGAACAAGATTCTGTACTCCTTTCTGAGCACTTTGTACTTCTAGAGTGCAGAATGGAACTTTTTTTGTTTTGTAACAGCTTCATTGAGACATACCATACAGTTCACCCATTTAAAGTGTACAGTTCTGTGGTTTTTGGTATATTCACAGAGTTGTGCAGCTGTCACCACAGTCAATTTTAGAACATTTTCATCACCCCCAAAAAGAAACCCCATACCCCTTAGAAGTCCTCCCTCACCAGTTCCTTCCCTCCACAGCCCTGGGCAACCACTAATCTACTTCCTCTATGGATTTGCCTATTTTGGACGTTTCATATAAATGGAATCATACAATATGTAATCTTTTGTGTCTTGCCCTTATTTAGCATATTTTCTTTTTTTTTTTTTTTCTGAGCCACTATATCCAGCCTCATAAGGGTTTATTCTTGATGTTGGGGCTTGGACAAATGTATAATGACAGGTATTCTCCACTATCGCATTATGCAGAATATTTAGCATATTTTCAAGGTTTGTGTGTGTGGTAGTATTGTATAGTACTTCATTCTTTTTTTTAATGGTCAAATAATATTCCATTGTATGAATATGCCATGTTTTGTTTATCCATTCATCAGTTGATGAACATTTGGGTGTTTTCCCTTTTTGGCTATTATAAATAACGCTGTGAACATGTATTTTCATTTCTCCTGAGTATTTACCTAGGAATGTAATCGATGGGTTGTATGGTAACTCTGTATTTAACTATTGGAGGAACGGCCAGAATTCTCCAAAGCAGCTGCACCATTTTACAGTATTCACCAAGAGTATATGAAGGTTCTAAATTCTCCACATTCTTGCCAACACTTGTTACTCTCTGACTTTTTGTTTCTAGCCATCTATGTTTTGCTCATGGCTAATGATGTTGAGCGTCTTTTCATGTGATTAGTGAGCATTTGTATATGTAATCTTTGGAGAAATGTCTATTCAAATGCCCGTTTTTTTTTAATAGGTTGTCTTTTTATTGGTGTTATAATAGTTCATGTATTCTAGATTCAAGTGCCTTATCAGCTGTATGATTTGCAAAAATTTTCTTGTATTCTGACATGTCTTTCATTTTCTTGATGGTGTCCCTTTTTAGGAACAAACATTTTAAATTTTGATGATTTCCAATTTATGCATAGTGAGGTCTTACTAGTTAGAAATTAGACCTTAAACCACACCCTCATCAATATTTTGGTTATGTAAATTAAAACCCAAAAATGTGAAAGGACTGGGGAAATGTTTGAATTAATTTATTTTAAGATAGGCTGTAGATCAAAAAGGATTCATCAGGGAACATGCCATTTACCTGTTTAAATCCTCTGGCGACCTCACCTTTACCCAGAGAATAAAGTTCAGACTTCTTAATGAGGTGTGGAGTAAGGTAGGCGCTGATTTCAGCCTGCTTTATGTCTCACTATTCCCTTTCCTATGTCTTCATCTCCAGTGTCACTCCCTGAAACATCCCAGCTTTCAAATCTTGTGATGAACTTATTACGTCATCCCCTTTCTACTTCTAGAATGCCACTTGTCCTTTGCTACGTGGATCATGAGGTTTTTCCTCCATGAAAACTTCCTCATCTCACAGGCAGACATTCATCCCTGCCCTCATGTATTGTACATTCATCAGGACGTTTGCTACGAAGAACTGGACCTGAATTTGAGCTTATAGTCTGAAAGGTGCCTTTCCATACGAGGCAGAATGCAATAGAGCAATTCACACAGAAGGCAGACTGAGATTCTCTTGTTCACGGCTTGGTCATTAGTGCCTACTGGATATTTGCTGAATGATTATTTATTGAAGTTAACTGGAAAGATCCTGAGGTCAGTGGGTTTCTCTGATTATCATGAATGTCTTTATTGCCTGTATTAAAATAACATGAATGAGGTAACTCCCTTTTGCCTTTCTGGCATCCAAGTCCAGGTCTTACCAAAAAGTGCTCAGATGTAAAACTCAGTGTTTAAAACATTTCCCCAAGGGCAGAACATTCTTGTCCGGGTTCTTTCCCCCGATGAATATTAATGACTGGCGCACAGTCTTCTCAGTAGGGTAGATGGCCAGCGAATACAGTTTAGTCACACCAAATGCATACAGGCCAACCCTGATAGTATTTGGTCAGTTAGTACTGGAACTACCCCTGTCACACTCATGAGAATGGTTGTAAATTGGATTTTAAGGGTGTGTACTTTCTTTTCATTCTTCTTCTTTTTTTTTTTTTTTTTAATGTTTTGTAGAGATGGGGTCTTGCTATGTTGCACAGGCTGGTCTTGAACTCCTGGGCTCAAGCAAGCCTCCTACCTTAGCCTCTGAAAGTGCCAAGATTATAGACGTGATACACCATGCCCAGCCTCTTCATTCTTTCGTTCATGCTCTCCTCTCTTGGGGTGTCTGACTCAAATTAGTGTTCTTTAGTTATATTTTATGTTTTTCTGTTCATTTTTAAAATACTTTAATTAAAAATATTTCGCCCGGGCGCAGTGTCTCAAGCCTGTAATCCCAGCACTTTGGGAGGCCGAGATGGGCAGATCATGAGGTCAGGAGATCGAGACCATCCTGGCTAACACGGTGAAACCCCGTCTCTATTAAAAAAATACAAAAAACTAGCCGGGTGAGGTGGTGGGCGCCTGTAGTCCCAGCTACTTGGGAGGCTGAGGCAGGAGAATGGTGTAAACCCAGGAGGCGGAGCTTGCAGTGAGCTGAGATCCGGCCACTGCACTCTAGCCTGGGCAACAGAGCGAGACTCCGTCTCAAAAAAAAAAAAAAAAAAAAAAAAATTCATGCCGGGCGTGGTGGCTCACGCCTGTAATCCCAGCACTTTGGGAGGCTGAGGCAGACAGATCACAAGGTCAGGGGTTTGAGACTAGCCTGGCCAACATGGCCAACCTGTCTCTACTGAAAATACAAAAATTAACCAGGTGTGGTGGCACGCATCTGTAGTTGCAGCTACTCAGGAGGCTGAGGCAGGAGAATCGCTTGAAACCTGGGAGGCAGAGGCTGCAGTGAGCCTAGACTGCGCCATTGCACTCCAGCCTGGGCGACAGAGTTGCACTCCAGCCTGGGTGACAGAGCAAGATTCCGTCTCAAAAAAAAAAAATTCACTTAGCACCTTTCCGAGAATTAGGAGAAACCAGTTGGCCATTTCAGGATACCTTTTCTTTTTTTGTGTTCATTAAAGCTTGAATTGTGGCAAGGTAGTACAGAAGAGAAAGAAAAATGTCAACTTTTTTGTCTAATTAGGGACAATGAGCTATGGGTACCTTCTGTAGTTCTCGTTCTAAGAGTCTTTTGTATTTAGGGGAACTGAGGCCGTGAAGGTGCAGGCCTTTAGGGCCAGATTGAGCTGGGCTTCATTATTGGCTCTGCTTCTTGCTAGCTGTGACTTTGCCAGTTCCCTCACCTCCCTGAGCTTCGCTTTCCTCGTCTGTAGTGTGGAGATGTAAAAGGTTTACTTTGCAGGGTCATTGGCAAGATTAAGCAAGGAAAATTATATGAAGTCCCTAATGCAGAATAGGTACTGAATACATTCCTGTTCCCTCTCTTCACTCTTAAATGTTTGTTAATGAATGGAACTGCAGAGAAGCAAGGTAGAGTAAGTTTAATACATTTTACATCTGACATTAAGCTATTAAGGGTATGGATTCCCACTCCTACCTGAGGATTTTAGACTTTGAATCAAAGTTGAGTCACTGAAGAGGGCAAAAAATGTCTAATTTTAGGATGGGAAGGCGGTCTTAAAAACACCTTCAGTGTTTTTACATCTGTCTGAATTGGAAATGTCTATTCAGACAGTCTTCTCTATTCAGGTCTATGTATTCAGTCTATCTGCCTGCCTGTCTATCTGTCCATTTTAAGGAAAGTTCCTGGCAAAAGATGAATTTTTTTTAGGATTTGAAGGAGATTGCACTGCAGTGCTTGAGATACTCTTCTGGTTATGGTATGGTAAAGTGTAACATTCTGTGTGGGAAAAGAGCCACTGTAGTTTTATGGGATGTTAAATTAGGCCTGTCATTTGGATCTTACATTAATAACAAAAAAACAGTTCCTCCCATTTGCTGCAGTAATGAGTAATTAATATAATGCAAAGGTCAGAGTGAGAGAGACTGAAATATAAATGAAAGTAGGAAGACCTATACATTGTATGTGGAAGGCAGTTATATTTTTTCCCCTTTGGTCAGGCAATGATCTCGTTTTTAAAATTTATGAATAATAGATTATATTTGGCATCAGTATCTCACCATCTTTTAAAGGGTATATTATTTTCGGGAAATTTGGGAGATTATTGCTCAGGTACAGAGGTCTTCATTCTTGACTGCTCTGTGATGATCATCTGTGGACCTTTATGAATCCAGCTGCCTGGGCGTGAGTTCCCTGGTGACTCTGAATCACAGCCAGAGCAGGAAGCACTGTGGGCTGGTCTATTCCTCATTTTCCAGATGAGTGGACTTTGGTGGCAGGAGCTTGACAGATTTACCCAAGATCAGGAACTTAACTGCCCCTTCCTTTCTTCCCCCCGCCCCACCTCTACCTCATTCCATGTGTAGTGTGAATTAATTTTTATAGTTAGTCATGTGGGTTTATAGTATAGGGTGGATTTTTTATTTAACAATGTGAACCTGACATGGCTTTCCCTTTTTAGTCTTTGACCCAGGGCAGCAGTTCCATTCTCTTAACCTTTCGCCATGGTCTTTTGCCAGATCTGCAAACCGAGCCTATTCACAGGGTTTTCTTCGGTTAATCACCGCAGTTGGTAGCTCGTACCTGTGTTGTTGTTGCTTTTTCCCACATATTCACGTTGTGCCTGTATTAAACTGTGAAGTGTGGTCCAGGTTTTTAGGAGGATTTTTAGATGTATTTTTAGGAAACTTGAAAATACATGACATCTCTTGGATAAACCTTTGGTAAACTTGATTCCTGTTTTTAATGTAAAGCTCCTTGACAGTATTTTATTGATCCTTTTAAATTTCATCAATCTTATAATCTGAGCATTAGTAACCAGTGGTTTTAAAGATTTGTCTTGTATTTGGAAGACCGATTATTATTGCAAAAGTGCCCTTGCATTGCGTCTTGCCAGAAAAATTGGCATTAGTAGGCCGTCTGTATTTGAAAACACCAAGTTTAGTTAGGAACAACACAGGCCCAGTACTGGAACTATTAATATATAGATCGTAACAGACATAATGAAAACCGCTTAGGATTAGCAAAAGTTGATTATTGTTTCACAATGTGGTCGTTCTGTCTTTGGGAAACCAAGATAGACTGCAAGTCTGGTCACATGGTGGTTTGGTGTAAGAGTCTTTCTTGCTCCATTGTGGAACTGGGTGTGTGTCCCCATGTCTCAATAACTGCTGAGGCCTTCATTCTGGATGAACAAAGCTGTAGATTTTTCATGAGAGACCACAGTAGACACGCATGGAAAAGGAAGCGTTAGGAGAGTGAAGCCATCAGGGTGTATTTTCCACTCTTGACATCATAGGGGGTGTGACAAAATTCATAAGCTCCCTTTCCTTACGACAAATGTTTAATCACCATTATTTGCCTACTTCACAGGAAAGATACTTAAATTCCTTTTCGTAATGGTCAAGCATTCTTTTCTAGTTAAAGATTCTAATTCCTTTCATTCTTAGGAACTTAAAGAATTGACTGATTTATTAATATAAAAACTCAAATGCGGCTAGAGTGGGAACTGAGGAACACACGTGAACGTGCGCTGTCATCTCTGTTAAGCAGAGGGATTTATTAGGAAACTAGTCCCTTTAGAAGCTAGATGGTGAATTAATTTTGTGGTTAGTAGTATCTTTAGCTTAACATTGTCATCCTAGTTTTCCTTGGCAAGCAAGAGAGAGGCTGGAGCCAATGAGGACTGGCCACAGTTCTTTGGGGGTGTTATTTAATAAGATGCACATTGTCTGTTTTAGAAATAGAGTAACTGTCCTTTAGGCTCTCTCTTCTGTGGGCCACTGTTGCTTTACAGTGCTACCACAGGAAAAGATAAGTTGGAAGTCTTATTTTTCTCCCTAAGACTGCTAGTTTGATCTTTTTATGCATTATGACAATGTCTTGAGTGCAGTGGACTGAATTACTTTATCAAGTGGAACAAATAACATATCATACCTTCAAAGGACAGTTATGAACCGTGTATTTCTCTGAAAGTGAATGAGCAAGAACCCAGTGAAATTTCTGTTTTGGAGGCAGGCAGTGTGTACATTTGGTCTCCAACTCAAGACTGAGTTGTGTTCCAGAGTCTAACTCAGTTATTTGGAACTCAGATCTACTAGTAGTAGTTTCCGTTGTTTTGATTCAGCATTATAAGTGGTGGGTATGTTCCCAGGCTAGACTGAAGGAATCTGTTGAATTCACAGCAGTTTTTGAAATTGTTTACGGTGACAGTGGAATTCTGGATCTTGGGAGCTGGTAGTCATGTGAAAGAGAGGAAAGGACTCATGCCCCATGCCCCAAGAGCCTCCCTGTGCAGGCTGTGTGGTTGGTGTTCAGGGGCCTCATGCCACTGCAGCCCTCCAGGTCTGTGCTGGCCCTCCTTGTTCTTCATCCTCCTTCATCTCTCTCTTAATTTGAAGCTTCTGCTCCCCTGGTTAAGCTCACTTCCTTTAAATCATGGTAGCAAAGCACATGGTTCAAATTCATTTCCCTACTAGACTACCGCTGTTATTCAGGGTTGGGATGACCACAGGCTTTATTCATGTCATTTCACTCATGTTCTTTAACCCTTTTAGAGGTGTACAATGTTAATATTTTTAAAGAGGAGGTTCCTTACTGATAAACAGATTGTCTCTTTGGAATATTTGCATTCAGTCATTGCAGCAAGGTTTCAAGGGGAAAGTTGAGCAAAGGCATGTGAAGTCAGGCAGAGCCCATGTAAGGAGGCTAGTCCTGATACCTGGAATCAGGAAGAAACCATGCCTGCTTTAGAAAGGTTCTTCCTGTTACTCCAAAACAGTGACTCTGCTAAATTTTTTTTCAAAATTCTTATGAACCGTTTTTTTTCGTTTTCCGTTTGGGAACTTGGGAACTTCACAGTTTGAAAGGGTCTTAGGTTTTGGCAAAGTGGCTTGGTTTCTGTGACCTTTGGGAAGTTGATCAGGGCATGGTAGTGATTGTAAATTTCGTGTCTATTTTTCTATTCTTTTATAAACCTACCAAAAAGCCACTTTTTTCATCAAACAGTGGGAAATTATTGACCTCTCCATTCTGTTAGTGCCTCTGTGAAGGGTTTGAACTACCTGGTTTCAAAGAATTCTTCTCATTCAAACATTTTATGCAAAATATATTAGGGACTTGATTTTTCTGGTGTCATTTTAAAAATTCATATTCACAAAGTCTGTTATGGCAAGCTTAGTGTTTTGATTTACTTTTAAATTATGTAAAAGTTTAAAAAATACATTACAAGCCTCCTCCAGCCCTCAAGCACATGACTCTTTAGGGTGAATTCTGCAGTGTAGGCTGTGAGCTCTGTGGGAATTCAGGAGAAAGGCGTTGGAGAGTCAGTGTTTGTGGACACTGGGAGTGAGATCCTGCCTGAGGATGTGCCTAATAGTACTGGGCTGACTCAGAACTGGTGTAATTAGGGAAGAGTAGTGTAAGATGGGTAGATGAGATGGCCCTGATTGTGGAAAGTGATGATAATGGGTTATGCATTTATACAATATGTTAGAGTAAAATGTAACTATGGTTTGGTTATGTAGTTATAAAGGTAGATGAAAGTGTAGTTTGTGGGTATCACTAGTGTTAGTGATTTCTATGCTAATACTAATTACATTTGGGATTGAATGACTAGAAATTGAGTATAGAATTATTTTCTAGTTTGTGAAAGTGAACACCTTATAATACTGCTATATTCCACGTTCCTTAAAGATAGAGGATATCTTACACTTTTTGGTGCCTCCATTTCCTAGCATATTGCCTGCTGCATAGTAGCCGCTCAATAAATGTTAATTGAGTAATTTAATTTCAACTTTGCATGATACACGTGTGATATTGTCAGTCTTTCCATTTTCCTAGAAGATGAAAGGAATAAAGATGTTTTATATAGCCTAGGACTACTAATTATAAATATTTGCCGGGCATGGTGGCTCATACCTGTAATCCCAGCACTTTGGGAGACCGAGGCGGGTGGATCACCTAAGGTCAGGATGTCGAGACCAAACTGGCTAACACGGTGAAACCCTGTCTCGACTAAAAATATAAGAAATTAGTTGGGTGTGGTGGCGGGTGCCTGTATTCCCAGCTACCCTGGAGGCTGAAGCAGGAAAATGGCGTGAACCTGGGAGACGGAGCTTGCAGTGAGCTGAGATCGCGCCACTGCACTCCAGCCTGGGAAGTCCAGCCTGGGTGACAAAGCGAGACTGCATCTCAAAAAAAAAAAAAAAAAAAAAAAGTCTTACTATGTTATTGTAAGCTAACTTCGTAATTTTCATTGTAAATAAATATGTTAGCAAGATGTTTATATGTGTAAATTTACATACACACAGACATGTATACACATTCCTTTATTGAAACATGGTTTATTTGTAAAGGAAATTTTGGGGTTTTGATTATTTAAGCATATATTCTGATAAAAAGCAGGATAACACAACATTTTGGTACTCATTGAAAATTTACTTAATTGATTTCTTGAATAAATTAAAAATATTGGCAGCATGGGTTTCTTATGGCTGTATTTTATAGCTCTGGTTAGCAGGTTTGTGTGTGCGTGTGTGTGTGTCTGTATGAGTGTTTGAGACAGGGTCTTGCTCTGTCACCCAGGCTGGAGTGCAGTGGTGTGATTGAAGCTCAGTGCAGCCTCGCCCTCCCAGGCTCAAGTGATCCTCCTCTCGAGTAGCTAGGATTACAGGCATACGCCACTGTGCCTGGCTAATGTTTTAATATTTTTGTAGAGATAGGGTCTCACTGTGTTCCTCAGACTGGTTTCCAACTCCTGAGCTCCAGTGATCCTCTCGCCTCAGCCTCCCAAAGTGCTGGGATTATAGGCGTGAGCCACTGTGCCCGGCCTGGTTAGCAAGTTTGACTTTAGAGTCAATAAAGTAACATCCCAACGGAAGCATACTTTCATTTAGGAATGAAGATAGATATAGGAAGAACCATAATTTCTGTCAAGGGGATTTAAAGTTAAGGTAGCCATTGAAAAAGCTGTTTTCTTTCACGATCTTTCTCTTTTGAGTTTCTCATCCTTTAATGCGCTATTGTCATTGCCTTATGTTCTCCCTGGAGGAGGAGGAGGTGGTGAAAGTGGAGGTTTGTCTGCAGTGGACCTCTAGGTGTTCCCCGCCCAGCACCAGAGAAACCATAGGGCAGGCCTTAGGGCATTTGAGTGACTCCTGGAGCCCCAAGGATTTAATGTATTTGAGAATTCATTTGACTTGAGAATTTGACAAGAACCGAGTAAGTTACGATAGGGTGAATTGTGCACCACTTCAACTGTTAAAATGATCTCGTCGCTTAGGAGTTCATTTATACATATGAAAGTCTGAAAAACTGTAGACTTTGGTTTATGTTGTATTCACGATAAGTGGTCACAAAAAATGAATTATTTTGTAATTGCTTTTGTGTGTGTGTGTGTGTGTGTGTGTGTTATTTCTGGCAGTTTTTAGAGAGCACCATAAGCCATAAATGTAGTTGTTTAAAAACGTATTAGGGATAGGAAGCCCCTGGATCTTTTTGCTGGCCTTCTACTTAAAATTATTTTAAAATTATTGTCCTACTTTCATTTGCGGAATAGATAATTTATCTTTGGTTACTATTACGATGTCCAATTAATTTAACATAGAGAATTAAAGATTATAATTTTCAAGTCTTGATACATTTTGGAAGGAAAATGGGTTTGGGAGAGTTAGGGCTGCAGTTTTACCAGCTACGGCTGATAAAAGCTTCTGATAGTATTCACTCTTAGAATATTTAGCCCAAATGTTTCCTTCTGAAAGTGGGCTGTGTTTATTTGTCTTCACTTCCCTAGAGATATTTTCATTTTATTGGTGAAATTGAATGTGTGGGGTTTTCTTCCTGAAGAGCCTGAGACCTTCTTCTAAAGGTATTGAATGGTGCTAAAGTATTTATTTGGTAGTAACTACATTGTCTCCAGTGAGTTAAATTCTTACAGTTTCTTGTACTCTATTGCAGATACTGATATTGAGTGTTTTGGGGTTTTTTTCTTCCCTTTAGAAGATGCATATGCTGATAAGTATTTTTAATTTTAACAAAAGGGATCAGGCAGACAAAATTATTTTTCCTAAGGTGTAGTAAGATTGCAAGCACTATATTTTCCTATTTCTATCGGATGTCTGAAAATTCCGGAAACATAGGGAGATTTTTATTTTAAACAGTGTTAGTTTTCATTTTCTTTTCTTTTCTTTTTTTTTTTTTCTTTTTTGAGATGGAGTCTCGCTCTGTCGCCCAGGCTGGAGTACAGTGGCGCAATCTCTGCTCACTGCAACCTCTGCCTCCCGAATTCAAGCGATTCTCCTGCCTCAGCCTCCTGAGTAGCTGGGATTACAGGCATGTGCCACCATACGCCACTAATTTTTTGTGTATATATACATTTTGAGACGGAGTCTCACTCTGTCACCCAGGCTGGAGTGCAGTGGTGTGATCTCAGCTCTCTGCAAGCTCTGCCTCCCGGTTTCACGCCATTCTCCTGCCTCAGCCTCCCAAGTAGCTGGGACTACAGGCACCCACCACCATGCCCGGCTAATTTTTTATATTTTTAGTACAGACAGAGTTTTAACGTGTTGGCCAGGATGGTCTCGATCTCCTGACCTCGTGATCCGCCTGCCTTGGCCTTCCAAAGTGCTGGGATTACAGGCGTGAGCCACCGCGCCCAGCCTAATTTTTGTATTTTTAATACAGTGGGGTTTCACAATGTTGGCCAGTCTGATCTTGAACTCCTTACCTCAGATGGTCCACCTGCCTCGGCTTCCCAAAGTGCTGGGATTACAGGTGTGAGCCACTGTGCCCGGCCTAGTTTTCATTTTCAAATAGCATGCTCAATACGTTTTTCTTCAAGCTCCACACACTTTTGTGAGCAAAAGTAAGTAATTTTAAAGCCATGGATCCAAATATTAATGTGAAAAGGTAATTACATTTTAAAAAATAAATTTTAAAGTATTTTTCCCATGGTTTTACTCTTTTCAGATACCTTACCTGTCAACAGAAGGCTCTTTGAAGCTACTACTAAGAGGTAGTAAGGAAGTCTTTCTCCACACCAAAGAGAAGGTGGGAAGGCACCCCAACGATTTGGTTGCATGAGTCAAATTAGGCATCACTGTTGATGCATCCTTCATATCAAAAACAGTTTTAAATTCAGTTGACTTCAAGTCTTTTGACTCCATCATCTCTGTTTCTGCTGGGACTGTGACTTGTGGCCTGGACAAGTGCAGTGACTTGCTAACTAGCTTCCCTGAATTCTCTCAGATGCTCCCACCTGCAGATCCATTCTCCAGCTTCATTCAACATGAGCTTTTAAAATGCAAATCTAATTATGTCACATACTCATACTTAAAAAATTTCCTGGCCGGGCGCGGTGGCTCAAGCCTGTAATCCCAGCACTTTGGGAGGCCGAGACGGGCGGATCACGAGGTCAGGAGATCGAGACCATCCTGGCGAACACGGTGAAACCCCGTCTCTACTAAAAATACAAAAAACTAGCCGGGCGAGGTGGCGGGCGCCTGTAGTCCCAGCTACTCCGGAGGCTGAGGCAGGAGAATGGCGTAAACCCGGGAGGCGGAGCTTGCAGTGAGCTGAGATCCGGCCACTGCACTCCAGCCGGGGCCACAGAGCCAGACTCTGTCTCAAAAAAAAAAAAAAAAAAAAAATTTCCTGTAGCTCCCAAGACTGCAAGTAAAGATAAAATCCTTAACATGGCCTAGAAAGCCCTCTGTGATCCGGGTTCTGCTGACCTCCCAGCCTCTTCTACCCTTTGTCTCTGGGCTCCAGTCCCGGCGGGCTAAGTAGTCCAGATTCTGACAAGTGCTTGCTTTTGATACAGACTCTTGATATTTTGTTGTTCCTCCCAGCTGGGACTCACTTTTCTTCTCTTACTGCCCAGTTGACTTCTCGTTCTTTGATTTCAGCTTAAATGTCGCTTCTCTGACTGGTTCTGTTCCGCTGATTATTGACTCAGTTACCCTGTGTTCTTCTGCATTCCAGCACTTGCCACAGCAGCATACTAATGTTTGCATGAATATCTGATTGTGGTGTGTCTCCTGCAGTGGACTGTAAGCTCCATGAGAGCAGGGGCCAGGCTGCTTGCTCACAGTTGTGTCTCTCATGTCTAGTATGGTGCTAGCTGCATGGTCAAAGCCCAGTGAATAGTTGTTGAATAAAAGAATGACTGGGATTAAGGACCTATTCAACATTCATAGTTGAGTATATGTGTAATATGTATAACCCTGTGGATGTTAGTAAGTAATGTGGTTTGCAGTGAGTTGTGTCTTTTTTACTGGGGGGATGTGGACTGTATCCCAGTAGACTCTGATAGGACCCTAGAAATCATTTATTTTAGTTCTTCCATTTTATAGATGAAGAAACAAACAACCTGAGGAGCAAGATGATCTAGCTGGGTCGTTGACTATGTCAAGATAAATTTGTGTCTGACATCCAAGTCAGAGATTTTCCTACTCTCCCTTAATGTTCCTTTGAAGCACTGTCAGGAGTACGTGTTCATTTAATTCATTTAATCTCTGCTTGCCCAAGGTATGGGTTAAAAAGGGAAGGCTGAAATTCTTCAGGTGAAGGTGATTATTTTGTTTTTTGACACTGCTAGTTTTGAGTGTGACTAGTCTTATGAAATTTTTAATAAAAATATCCCCCATCCCTTTTTAAGATATGAGCATCCAGTAATTTCGTTTCCTGGTATAACAGTATTGCCAAGGAATTAATAAAATTTTATTGTCTACTCCATATGACTAACTAGTGAAAAACAGACTGAACAAGTTTGAACAGTCATACACAGTGTGTTTTTTTTTACCAGTTGTTGATAAGAAAAGTAGGTCATCAATATAGAAAGAATGTTTAGAAACATATTCAAGGATTAATTTTTTTTTTTTTTTGAGACAGATTCTCGTTCTGTCACCAAGCTGGAGTGCAGTGGCGATCTTGGCTCACTGCGTATTCTGACTCCCAGGTTCAAGCGATTCTCCTGCCTCAGCCTCCTGAGTAGCTGGGATTATAGGCGCGTGGCACCACACCTGGATAATTTTTGCATTTTTAGTAGAGACGGGATTTCACCGTGTTGGCCAGGATGGTCTCGATCTCCTGACCTCGTGATCCGCCCTCCTCGGCCTGCCAAAGTGCTGGAATTGCAGGCGTGAGCCACCGCGCCCGGCTTCAAGGATTAATTTTTAAGTGAGATTGGTAGGTCACTCATGTCTATAAAAGTTCTGCAGTTGGTTTAAGACCTCCTCTTGGGATTAATTTGGCTCTTTGAGTTGTGTTGTGCTCTTTGAAGAGAGACACAGAATTCACCTTCTGAGTCTGGTCTCCTGTGGTGCACTTTAGGGAGATGGCTGCTGCCTCAGGCGATTTTATATGGTTCCGCAGTGTGTCCTGCAGCGTGTCCCCGGTGGGCAGGTAGCGCCTGCCTTTGTCTTCCCAAGGGAGGTTTCTTCAGCAATGCTTTTTCAAAGCTCCAGGGACCAAAAGAGGTGGTTGTGTTTATAAAGATGCTGGTGATAAGCAGAAAATTGGGAGATGTGGAGGATTGTAAACATGTCATCCTTGCACATTATCTCTGTAATAAAAATATATATTTCTGTTATTGAAGAGCTAGAGATGATTTCGAAGTCCTTATATTTTCTCACATTTTAGTAACTGCAAAATTTCTGTAGTGTCATTCCTATATTTTAAGTGAGTTACAGGCCTCATTGTGGCATCTTTTAGTTCATAAAAGATAAAAGGGTCTCTCTTTAATAAGGTGTGGAAGAATTATAGCTTTTTTTTTTTTTTTAAAAAGAGACATGGTCTCGCTTTGTCTTCTGGGATCGAGTTCAGTGATGCAGTAATAGCTCAGTGCAGCCTCAAACTCCTGGGCTCAAGGAATCCTCCTGCTTCAACCTCCCAAACTGCTGGGATTACTGGCATGAGCCACCACACTCAGTCCAATTTTAGGAATTTTATCTTTTGTCTTCAGGTTTGTTATGTGTTGCTGTGTTGCTGCTCATTTTACTTCTTGTCAGACTTGATTTTCAGCAGTTATTTTCATAGCATCACATTCCACTCTGCAATGTGCTCACTGACTTTCTGCTTCACATCGCCAGTGAGTGCTTACGTTTGAGGTTATGTGGTCCCCAACCTCTCTTTGTAAGAAGTTCCTAAAATAAGTATAGGTTATAAAATGTAAATATAGGAATGCTCATCTTTGAAAACTTTAGAAAGTATCATACCTCTTTATTATACCTCACCTTTTATTTTTATTTTTATTTTTTTTGGGTCTCACTCTGTCACCTAGGCTGGAGTGCGGTGTCATGATCTCGGCTCGCTGCAACCTCTGCCTCCCAGGCTCAAGCGATCCTCCTGCCCTCAGCCTCCTGAGTAGCTGGGAGGCTTACACTACCATGCCCGGCTAATTTTTTGTATTTTTGGTAGAGATGGGATTTTGCCACGTTGCACAGGCCGGTCTCCAACTCCTAAGCTCAGCCTCCCAAAGTGCTGGGAATACAGGTGTGAACCACCGCACCTGTGATGTCTCACCTTTTAGATATTATCCTCGGTGTGTGTGTATGTGTGTGTTTCTAGTGTTTTATGCGTGCTCTTTCAGGTTGTTCCTTTTTTTTTTTTTTTTGAGACTGAGTCTCGCTCTGTTGCCAGGCTGGAGGAGTGCAGTGGCGCGATCTTGGCTCACTGCAACATCTGCCTCCCAGGTTCAAGTGATTCTCTTGCCTCAGCCTCCCGAGTAGTTGGGACTACAGTTGTGCACCACCACACCATGCTAATTTTTGTATTTTTAGTAGAGATGGGGTTTCACTGTGTTAGCCAGTATGGTCTCAATCTCTTGATTTCGTGATCTGCCCACCTTGGCCTCCCAAGGTGCTGGGATTACAGGTGTGAGCCACCATGCCCAGCCCAGGTTGTTCTTTTCTTGGACAACTGAGCATATAGTCCTCTGGCTAAACTAAGGATTTTCAGTGAGAAGCAAGATTTGCTTCCTTGGTCATAACAGATGCCCTCTGTTGTTTGTCTCAGTACATTTGAATGCCTACAGCTGGTTTCTGTATTTTGATTTTTCCATTTTTACTCCTGTTTATAAAGTGTACACAAAGTGCAGTTTCATATTTAAGTGTTATACAAACTGGCCAACTGGACTGGGGGCTGTCAAAGTAGCACCCGCAGGATAGAGCTCTAAGTCCCATTGTTGGCTGATGTGTAGAAACTAAATTGTATATATGATTCGAGATTGATGGTTGGAAAAGTATGACAGTTCATGGGCCGAAAAGTTGGAATTGCCCTGTACTTTGTAGTTCGAGGTCTCTGCTTCTTTCTCAGAAGTTCTTTATCTTTGGAGGAGTTATACGTCTCTAGGCTGAAATGTGATGAGCCTGGAATTGATGAGCGTAGGAACCCTCTCCAGTCCTAGCTCTGAGGCCCGAGCCTGGAGACTTCTTGGTAGATCTTATTTGCATTTTCTCTTTATTCTTAGAAACTTTAAAAACTAAAGGATATTGAGTTATTGAATTGAAACAAAATGCACTTTTACTGGTATGCCTCATTCTTGGCATCTTACCTGTTACCTGGATTAATAATGATGGGATGAAACTATTTGGGAGGCTATAATGCATGTGAATTTTTTTCCCTTAATTTTTTACCATTCCTGGTGTCATGATCAATTGAACCAACATCAAGGCTATTGATGCTTGGAGTCAGTCGGTCGTGCTAAGTGGTCAGTAGTTTTTCTAGAAAAAACATTTTTTTCAACAAGTCCGTATCAGCAGTGGAATACAAATCTCTTTCAGCCAAAACTGCTGTGTATGAGGAGATCTGTTGTATATCTGACATTTTGCTGTGCTTTATAGCAAATGTTGCGTGTGGTCCTTTTTCTTCCTTTTTTAAACAGCTTCTATTAAAATAGATAAGGCATGTTTTTTTCTTGGAATGTCTCATGTATGAATCTGTTAAAGAGTTGCATGCAGTAAAAATATGCCATTTGTTAGGTAAATTCTTTCTTTGAGTGTCAGTGCTGGATTTCATTTAGAAAATTTGAAAAAGCTCAGCTATCTCATATTCAGAAATTATTACTTTTTTTTTTTTTTTTTTAAGAGACCTGATCTTGCTAGAGTGCAGTGGCATGATCATAGCATACTGCAGCCTCAAACTCCTGGACTCAAGCAGCCTCCCTGCATCAGCCTTCATAGAGATAGTGTCTCATGTTGTCCAGGCTGGTCTTGAACCCCTGGCCTTAAGCGATCTTCCCACCTCAGCCTCCCAGAATGCTGGGATTACAGGCATGAGCCAACATGCCCGGTCAAATTTGTATATTTAATCAGAGTACCTCCTATGTTTGCTTTGGGTGTCTGCTCTCTTGTGAATGTGTATTCTGTGTAGGCTTACATATTATTACATTTCCAGCTTCTTTTTTTTTTTTTGGAGACAGAGTTTCGCTTGTTGACCAGGCTGGGGTGTAGTGGCACAATCTTGGCTCACTGCACCCTCCGCCCCCTGGGTTCAAGCAGTTCTCATGCCTCAGCCTCCTGAGTAGGTAGGATTACAGGCACCCGCCACCACGCCCAGCTAATATTTTGTATTTTAGTAGAGATGGAGTTTCACCATGTTGGCCAGGCTGTTCTCAAACTCCTGAGCTCAGGTAATCCACCTGTCTCAGTCTTCCAAAGTGCTAGGATTTACAGGTGTGAGCCACCCTGCCGAGTCTCCAACTTCTTAAAAGGAATTTTTAACTGCTGTCACTGTCATTTAAATAGCTAAGTTTAGGATACTTGTCTCCTCATCTGCTATCTTACCTGCCTTTTTCTATTAAATAACACATCGGATCTCTTCTACATTAAAGTACCCGCCATACAGGTAACAGTGGCTTGGAGGGAACATGGTCTTTCCTCTAATGGGACATTTTAGACTCTTCTTGCGGTTGCCACTGGCTGAGGGAGCATTCTCTGCCCGCTGAACACTTGAGTAATTGACGCCCTGGAATGGTCTCAGCAAATGGGCTGAGCAGGATTTTGCTACTAGTAGGGGTTTTCCTGTATGTGTTCCTAGCAGGATGTGTTTCCTTTTGTGTGAACCATAGAAGTACATCTGCTGGAATCTTTAAACAGATAGCTTTTCAATAAACAGGAAAAATGTCAAAATTGTCATTTTTTATGAGATGGAAGTAGAGGGAATAGGGAAAAAATGTAACATTTACTCAGGTGTTTTGAGTGTATTTTATTTGGTGCTGTTGCAATATAAATACCCTGTCTTGTCTGCATTTTTTCCTCCTAACACCCAAAATCATGTTTCCTAAATAACTTATAACTTTTCTTTTTTCTTTTTTTGAGATGGAGGTTTGCTCTGTCACTCAAGCTGGAGTGCAGTGACGCGATCTCGGTTCACTGCAACCTCTGCCTCCCAAGTTCAAGGAATTCTCCTACCTTAGCCTCCTGAATAGCTGGGATTATAGGTGTGTACCACCACATCCAGCTAATTTTTGTATTTTTATTAGAGATGGGGTTTCACCATGTTGGCCAGTCTAGTCTCAAACTCCTGACCTTAGGTAATCCATTTGTCTCGGCCTCCCAAAGTGGTGGGATTACAGGCGTGAGCCACCATGCCTGGCCCTTTTCTTTCCTTTGTATTTTGTTTTTTGAGACGTGGTCTTGCTCTGATACCCAGGCTGGAGTGCAGTGGCATGATCATGGCCCACTGCAGCCTTGATTTCCTGGGCTCAAGCAATCCTCCCACCTCAGCTCTCCGAGCAACTGGGACCGCGGGGGTGTACTACAACATCACAGCCAGCTAATTTTTTTTATTTTTTGTAGAGATGGGGTCTTACCATGTTGCCTGGGCTGATCTTAAACTCCTTGGCTCAAGTGATCCTCCTGCCTCGTCCTCCCAGAATGCTGGGAGTACAACTACGAACCACTGTGCCTGGCATATAAATTTTCTACATTTAACTTCACATGGTAGTATTATAAGGAGCATGTCTTTACACTCTCCTAGAGGTTGAGGATTATTAGCTGACTAATAAGGTGATTATTGCAAGAGTACAAATTTTCTCTGACAAAGCCTTTAAACCATAGAAGTAGACCTTATTTTTACTTGTTCTTGGTTAAAATGTTCACCCAACATGTAAGACAAATTTTAGGCTGGGCGCTGTGGTTCACACCTGTAATCCCAGCGCTTTGGGAGGCTGAGGCGGGCGGATCACGAGGTCAAGAGATCGAGACCATCTTGGCCAACATGGTGAAAACCCATCTCTACTAAAAATACAAAAATTAGCAGGGTGTAGTGGCGTGCACCTGTAGTCCCAGCTACTTGGGAGGCTGAGGCAGGAGAATCGCTTGAACCCGGGAGGCGGATGTTGCAGTGAGCCAAGATCGCACCATTGCACTCCTCCAGCCTGGCAACAGAGCTGGAGTCTCAAACAAAAACAAAAGGAACAACCTGAAAGAGCGTGCATAAAACACTAGAAACACACACACACACACACACACGCACACCGCAGATAATATCTAAAAGGTGAGACAGGTGCGGTGGTTCACACCTGTATTCCCAGCACCTTGGGAGGCTGGTTTGTAGTATATATATAAAATCAAATAATCTGCAACCATCAACACAGTCAATTTAGAACATTTTCATTACCTCAAAAGAAAATAAGAAAATGTTCAGTTGTAAACTTCCGAATTAAGATGGCATATCATCAAACTTAGGAGTTCTGTTAACAGCTATCTTGTCCCAAACTGATCAAATCATAAATTAGATGACTAAAATGTCCCCCTAAAACTAAAGCATTTTATAAAGGGATCTAATTCTCAAAAAAAAAAAAAAAAAAAAGTAAATGAAAAAATCCTGGACTAACACAATAAGCACAAATTCCAAGGAAATACTAGGTATGATTTTAAATGTCCTGTCAGAGAGGGGTTCAATTTTTTTTTTTTTAAATAGAACATTTTCGTTACCTCAGAAGAAACATACCATACATGGTGGCTCATGCCTGTAATCCAAGCAATTTGGAAGGCTGAGATGGAAATATTCCTTAAAGCCAAAAAATTAGTTAGAGACCAGCCTGGGCAACATGGTGAGACCCCCATCTCTACCAAAAAAAAAATTAGCCTGGTGTGGTGGCATACGCTTGTGGTCCCAGCTACTTGGGAGGCTGAGGTGGGAGGATTGCTTGAGCTCAGGAGTTTCAGGCTGCAATAAGCTATGATCGAACCACTACACAGAGTGCAGAGTGAGACTCTGTCTCTAAAAACAAAATAGACTGGGCATGGTGGCTCACGCCTGTAATCCCAGCACTTTGGGAGGCCGAGGTGGGCGGATCACCTGAGGTCAGGAGTTCGAGACCAGCCTGGCCAACATGGTGAAACCCCATCTCTACTAAAAATACAAAAATTAGCTGGGTGTGGTGGCGGGCACCTGTAATCCCAGCTATTCCGAAGGCTGAGGCAGGAGAATTGCTTGAACCTGGGAGGCGGAGGTTGCAGTGAGCTGAGTTTGAGTCATTGCACTCCAGCCTGAGCAACAGAGCAAGACTCCGTCTCAAAAAAATAAAAAATAAATAAATAAATACTTTTTTTTTTTTTTTTTAAAGAAGAAGAAATGTTATACTCTTAGAGTTAGCTATCCCTTTGTATTACCCTGTTTCCCTCCTACACAGCTCTAAGCAACCATGAATCTACTTTCTGTCTCTCTAGATTTGCCTATTCTGGACTTTCATATAAATTAGTATGTAGATTTTTATGACTGGTTTCGTTCATTTATAATGTTTTTAAGATTCATCCAAGTTGTAGCATGTATTAGTACTTCATTCCTTTTTATTGCTGAATAATATTCTGTTGTACAGGTAATATCTCATTTTGTTTATCCATTGGATACAATGGATAGTCTGTATTTGGGTTGCTTCTACCCTTTGGCTATTGTAAATAATGCTGCTCTGAAGACTCACGTACAAGTATTTGTTTGACTACCTGTTTTCAGTTCTTATGAGTGTATACCTACGAGTGGATTGCTGGGTCTTATGGTATTTCTTTGTTTAATTGTTTGAGGAACTGCCAGACTTTCCCACATCAGCTGCAACATTTTGCATTTCCACTAGGAGTGTATGAGGATTCTGATTTATCTACATTCTCATCAACCCTTGTTATTCTCAGAATTTTTTATTTTAACCATCCTAATGGGTATGGAATAGTCTCTCATTGTGGTTTTGATTTTCACTTCTCCATTGATTAATGATGTCCAGCAACTTTTCATGTGTATTGGACATTTGTATATCTTCTTTGGAAAATGTCTGTTCAAGTCCTTTGATTCATTTTTAAATTGGACTGTGTTTTTATTATTGAATTGTAGGAGTTCTTTATATATTCTAGGTACAAGTGCCTTATCGGATATAAGGTTTGCAAAAGTTTTCTCCCATTCTGTGAGTTGTCTTCAATTTCTTGATAGTGTCCTTTGAGGCACAAAAGTTATAAATTTTGATGGAATCGGGTTTTCTAATTTTTCTTTTGTTGCTTGTGCTTTTGGTGTCATATCTTAGAATCCTTTGCCCAGTCCAAGGCCATGAAGATTTACTCCTGTGTTTTCTTCTCAGAGTTTGATAGTTTTAGCTCTTATGTCTAGGTATTTGATCTATTTTGAGTTAGCTATTTTACGTATTGTTCCAGTACCATCTGTTGAGAAGAGTTTTTTCATTGAATTGTCTTGGCACTCTTGTTGAAAATCAGTTGACCAAAGATGTATGAGTTTACTTCTGGACTTTAATTATTTTCCATTGATATAAATGTCTATCCTTATTCCAGTACCACACTGTCTTGATTACTGTTGCTTTGTAGTGAGGTAAGTTTTGAAATCAGGAAATAGGAGTCTTCCTAACTTGTTCTCTTTTTTCCCTCCAGGGTCATTTGGGTATTTTTGGATCCCTTGCAATACCTTCATCCATTTCTACAAATAATTCATCTGGGAGTCTGATAGGGATTGCATTAAATCTATATCTTAGTTTGGGGAATCTTGCCATCTCAACGCTAAGTCTTCTGATTTTTGAACTTGGAATTTCTTTTCATTCAGTTGTGTCTTTAATTTCTTTCAACAGTGTTTTGAGTTTTCAGAGTACGAGTCTTTCACCTCCTTGATTAAGTTTATTTCTAAGTATTTTATTTCTAATCTATTGTGAGTGGAATTGTTTTCTTAATTTCATTTTTGGATTGTTTCTTCTGGGTTTGTAAAAATACAACTAGGCATGGTAGCTCATGCCCGTAATCCCAGCACTTTGCGAGGCCAAGACAGGAAGATCACCTGTGGTCAGGAGTTCGAGATTAGCCTGACCAACATAGTGAAACCCCGTCTCTACGAAAAATACAAAAATTAGTCGGGTGTGGTGTAGTCCCAGCTACTCGGGAGGCTGAGACAGGAGAATCGCTTGAACTCTGGAGGCGGAGGTTGCAGTGAGCCGAGATTGCACCACTGCGCTCCAGCCTGGGTGACAGAGCAAGACTCCATCTAAAAAAAAAAAAAAAAAGTTGATTTTTGTATATTAATCTTGTATTCTGCAACCTTACTGAACTTACTAGTTATTTTAGTGGATTCCGTAGGATTTTCTGTATATAAGATCATGTCTTCTGCACACAGAAATAGTTTTACTTCTTTCCAATCTGAATGTCTCTTACTCCTTTTTCTTGCCTGATTGCCTTGGCTAGCACCTGTACTACAATCCTGAATAGAAGTGTCAAGGGTGGACAAGCTTGTCTTATTCTTGATCTCAGGGAGAAGGCATCTTTCGCCATTGAATATTGAGTTAGCTGTGGTATTTTCATGGATGCTCATTATCAGGTTGAGGAAATTCCCTTCTATTCCTAGTTTCTTGAGTGTTTTGTCATGAAAGGGTATTTAATTTTGTCAAATGCCTTTTTTTTTTTTTTTTTGATTCAGAGTCTCACTCTTGCCCAGGCTGGAGTGCCATGGCACTGTCTCAGCTTACTGCAACCTCTATTTCCCGGGTTCAAGCAATTCTCCTGCCTCTGCCTCCTGAGTAGCTGGGATTACAGGTGCTCACCACCATACCTGGCTAATTTCTATATTTTTAGTAGAGACAGGGTTTCACCATGTTGAGCAAGCTGATCTTGAACTCCTGACCTCAAGTGATCCCCTGCCTCAGCCTCCCAAAGTGTTGGGATTACAGGCATAAGCCTCTGTGCCCAGCCTCAAATGCTTTTTCTGTGTCTGAGATAATTGTGTGATTTTTTTTCTTCTATTGATATAATGTGTTACATTAATTGATTTTCAGATGTTGACCCAACCTTGCATTTCTAGGATAAATCCCACTTGATTGTGGTGTATAATTCTAATTCTTTTTCTACGTTGCTTGATTTGGTTTGCTGGTATTGTTGAGGATTTTTTCCATCTGTATTCATAAGAGATATTGGTCTGTAATTTTCTTGAGATGTCTTTGTTTGGTTTTGGTAACAAGATAATACTGGCCTCATACAATTAGTTTGGAAGTGTTCCCTTCTCTATCTTTGGAAAAAATTTGTGAGTAATTGGTATTTTTTAAATGTTTCATAGACTTTAGCAGTGAAGTCATCTGGGTCTGGGCTTTCTTTGTCTGCGGTTGGTTTATATTCTTTTTTTTTTTTTTTTTTTTTGAGACAAGGTTTTGCTCTATCGCCCAGGCTGGAGTGCAGTGGTATGATCTCGGCTCACTGCAACCTCTGCCTCCCAGGTTCAAGCAATTCTCATGCCTCAGCCTCCCTAGTAGCTGGGACTCCTGGCTAAGTTTTGTATTTTTAGTAGAGACTGGGTTTCACCGTGTTGCCCAGGCTGATCTCGAACTCCTGACATCAAGTGATCTGCCTTCCTCAGCCTCCCAAAGTGCTGGGAGCCACCATGCCCGGCCTGCATTCTTATTATAGGTATCATTCCCTTCATTTTGTGGATGGGAAACTGAGGCTCAGAAAGGTTAAGTAATTTGCTAATATGTTGCAGAGCTTGGATTTGAATCCAGATTATCTTATGTCAGTTACTAGGATGGCAGTAGTAGCTAGTATTTATTGAGTGATTAATTTTGTGTATTTAACCGTACAAGGTACTATTATAGCATAAGAATCTCCTGCCACCATCCCATCACCAATTGATCATTTAATGATCACTTCAACTTTATATGCATTATACCCATTTTCGGATAGAGGAATTAACACTTAATGGAGATTTAGTGACTTGCTGTACTGTACCATGGCCAGGAAGTAAATAGTACAGCTGTGCTTCTCACTTACAAGGCTGTCTGACTCTGGAGTTTGCTCTCTTAATTGCTATTCTCTATTGTGTGCCTGGAGGGCCTGAGACATTCTGTGCAAGAAAAGCAGCTATGCCACATGTACACAGCTGAGCCCAGATCAGATTTGACCTTGGAAGTGAATGGGCTCACGCTGCCCTTCAAGCTCCGCTTAGAGATGCCTGACTTAGCACAGCACTGTGGAAGCACTGACTTTTCCTACTCTCTCTGCTCTATAGCTAACATTCTACTCTGTGATTGTAGCAAAAGAACTTTTATATCATTCTGTCCACATGTATTTAGGATGAAAATAAGTTTGCATAATATGGACATAACTTTTTTTTTTTTTTTGAGTTAGAATCTTTCTGTGTCGCCCAGGCTGGAGTGCAGTGGCACCATCTCGGCTCACTATAGCCTCCGCCTACCAGGTTCAGGCAATTCTCCTACCTCAGCCTCCTGAGTAGCTGGGATTACAGGCGCCTGCTGCCATGCCTAGCTAATTTTTGTATTTTTAGTAGAGATGGGGTTTCACCATGTTGGCCACGATGGTCTTGATCTCCTGATCCGCCCGTCTCAGCTTCCCAAAGTGTTGGGATTACAGGTGTGAGCCACCGCGCCTGGTGGACGTCACTTTTTAAGGTAGTTTAGTATGTATGTCAGCCAGAAGATTTGTATAGTATCTTTTAGTGAAGACAAAGCATTTTAAATATTTATATTAATGTTCATATTTTTGTGAGGTTAGAGGGTATCTGGCCTATTTGAGTGAAGAGGAAAAATTCTCTTTTTCAAGTAAGAGGCCTTCCTGAAATATCCATTCACATTTAAAAGTGAGGTTCTAAAAGCTGACCTTATGCCTGTGTGGGTGGAGGGGCACATTGAATGGTGGACCTCACTGAGGGCAGTGATGTCTGATCTGTTGTTGGGTGGGGCAGGTGATATCTTGGGAGCCAGGAGCGACAAGGGGTTGGAGGCCCCACTGTATAGAACCAGGCTGTCAGTGAGGCACCTGTTCACACCTGTGCTGGGTGTCATCCAGTCCAGGGCTTACAGTCAGGCCTATCCTGGCTTCTGCTGGGGAGAGGGCAGGCCAATTCCCTGGTTGTGCAGCCCTTAATGGAGCGGATCTAAGTGTCCAGCTGCTCCTAATTCAGACTTTCAGTCATTTTTTTTGCAGCCCCTCTCCCACATCCCTGTCTTTGGAGACACAATTTCTCCTTAGAGTGTTCTGGGGATTCACAGTGGGCCTTGATGTCCTTTTTGTGAGCTCCTCCTGAGACTCAGCTGAATAGAGGACACTCACACTTCTGTCAGTTACATGTTCATGACAGCTTCCCATCTTCAAAAGTTTGTTGTCACATTTGCTCTCTTGTAAGCTCTTTTCCAGTCCTCTTGTCCTTTCAAGTTTTTCCCTGCTTTCATTTTATTAGGATTTTAGGAAGGAGATAAGTGCTGTTTGTGTTTCTTTTGTAAATTACTTCTTCATATCCTTTGCCTAATATTCTGTTGGGTTTTAATTGTATGAATTTGTAAGAACGTTTTATTTATGAAGGATGTTAATTCTGGCATGGTGCAATCCTTTTTCTTCTACATTAACTTTTGAAACACTTGCTTGAAGATGCTTGTGGGGATTGCAGCTTCTATAACTTGTACAGATGGTTGCAGATGGTTGTGTGGGGAAGTGGATCCCGAGACCAGTTGGCTGTACGTTGGCTTTTGTATAGATGTGCTTTCCTTTTGCTTTTCACCACCTCATGGAAGCTGTCTTATCTCACGCTTAAGAAGTATTCATACTGATTCCAAAATGAAGGACCCTGGCCACATATCATTTGCCATCTCCTCTACTAAAGACTCAAAATATATGGCCCTGATAGTCAACTGGGAAAGTCAGGCAATAACAGCTGGGCTGAGGAACGTGGATGCTCAATTGCCTGCCAAGGGTCTGTTACTTCAGCCCAGCTACATGCCCCCAGCATTGGAGAGAGGCCACTTTCACACATGCCTTGGAAGGGTAAGAGACTCTGGCAAAAATAAATTCGTCTCTGCATTTAGCAGTGGGCTCAGGGCCATGAGAAAGGGAATTAGAGGAAAAGAATTAGCAACAGCCCACCATGTGTCCCGTCTGGCATGAATGGACAGGTGTTAGCTCTCCTCTGTATATGAGGATCTGATTTTCAGCTGAGTTGTTGATGTTGAAGCATGTTCCAGTTCCACTTAGATTTTTATCCAGGATCCTTCTATCTAACCAACATGAACACAATGTCCTGCAGTAGCACATAGGAAAATTACATTGGGTGCAGTCTAGGAAATCTTAATCAGGGAGGGCCTGGTGATCCGAAAGCACAAAGCTGTCAGTGTCTATCAGACAATTTAGTGGAATTTGGAGTCTGAAATGACACATAAGGCAGCCTAGGAACCTAGCTCTGTGTCACCTCCCCTCCCCTTCAGAGTCCCTGGTTTACTAGGGAAGTGGCTGTGGTGGATGATCAGCTCAGTGAAAACCCAGCCTGGTTTTGTTTCCCCTCCACAATAGCTCCTGCATTTTTCCTTTCCTCAGTCCCAACTGTTACTACTGTATCACTTCAGGCCTTCCTCAAGTCTGGTTTACTGTCAAATAGCTTCCTAGCCCAATACCTGGCTTTGAGCTTGTTCCTGTCTAAGCCGTCCAGTGTGCTTCTGCCACATTTGCTGTCACCCTAAACATCACTTTGATCACATTGCTTTCCATTTAAATACTTTTGCTCTGCTTTTCCCAGACCTGGCGCTTACCCGTTAGGCTGCTTTAGGCTGACTTTTCCTGTTTCTCACTGTGTACCACTTAGCACTAGGCGGTTTGGTGTAGTGAGTTGCTCTGATTATTACATCTGTGTTAAAAGGAGATTAGAAGGCTTTTGAAGTCAAGGGTGATGGCTGTGTCTTTGAATTCCTCCCATAGTTATTCTTGTTGAAACACTCTGGGGAATAGATATAATTCTCAGACAGCAGAGTGTTGATGTGTAGGGAAAATGTTTACAATCTGAAAAATTACCTTGGCAGGCTGAGGACAAAGCCACAAAATTGTAACTTGTTTTTCGGCTTTCTTCAGCCTCACCTCTACCAGCGAATTTCACTTTGGAGTTTTCTTATCTATAAAAGGGGAAAGGTTGAAGTGCATTATTTGTCAGCTCCCACCCAACCCTGAAAGGCTAATTTTTTTAATTCTTTCCCTTAATCTTTCCATTGAAATTAAAACTGATGAGCTGTTTCTGGATCTTGAATTAGGAATTTTTCATTTCTTTGTAATTCTTTCCCTGACGCATTTTGCAGTTGTTTCCAGATATGTGCTGCTAAAAGAAATTTGGATTGCAATTTGGCTACTTTTTAGGAGAGCAGACAAAATGCCATGCCATTCTGTTTTTCCTACTTGGAACGTTTCATTTGTAAAAGTAAAGCTTTTCAGTTTGGTGCACAATTCTAACATAATTCTCACTCTTCCTTTGCAGACACAATGAGGCGAGTGGTACGACAGAGCAAGTTTCGGCATGTATTTGGGCAAGCGGTGAAAAATGACCAGTGCTATGATGACATCCGGGTTTCTCGTGTGACCTGGGATAGTTCCTTTTGTGCTGTCAATCCCAGATTTGTTGCCATAATCATAGAAGCAAGTGGGGGAGGAGCGTTCCTTGTCCTCCCTCTGCACAAGGTGGGTAATTTGATCTTCCATTCTGGTAGACACCTTCTGATAGTCTCCATATTTTTTCCTTAATAGATTGACAGTTCACTAAGAATTGTATTTGTGAAACCATTAGACTCTGATGTAATTGAGGTTAAGTTCCACATGCCTTACTAACCACATCAGTTTTTCTCTAACAGAGAATCATTAAATAGAGTAGTGACCTCTGTTCTGGGGATGCCCTCTATGGATGAAAAAATTCTTATAATGATGTTGTGAGCATGGGCAGGCATAGGAATTTTAAGATTTCATTCTTAATCATCTGCTTTTCACAAAAATTTTTCTTTTAGAGTGCAATTTTAAAAACAGGCTTTTACTCCAAAGTAAAGTTTTAAAAACAGTTACATTTTCAAATGGGCAGAAATTTGTAAGATAATATTCTCTTTTTTGTGAAGTCATAAGGATGAGCCCTTTTTCTCTTCTTTTTTCTTTCTTTTTTTTTTTTGAGTAGGAAATGGAACAAGAACTGAACAAAATGTCCTCAATACAGATTTCAATTCTGGACAATAATAAGTTTCAGCATAGGATTTAAACAGTGTTAACAAGTGGGAGAAATAAAGGATCTTTACTGAGAATGGTTCTATATGTTCAACTTCAGTGGGGTTCCAAGCCCTCCTCCTTCCTTTATCCTCCCAGAAAGCCTGCTCCCAGGTGGGAGATTAGATAGGAATTTTGTGCACTTGCTGACCAATCATGAATACGGCAGATCAAAATCTGTAGTTACTTTATCAACAAATCCCAGAATTGCAAATAATGAAGAAAAAAAGCTGTGAAGAGGGCCTAGAAACAGTTGTTTTCTGGTTAGCTTTTAGGAGGAAGATGAGTTTGGTGAGTCCTGAGCTCCAATGATAAGGACTTGGTGCTGGTGAGGATGCAGATGTTGAGTCGTATGACAGCTGTTTCCACTCTGCTGAAAACAGCAGGGGAAGTGGATCCCTGCTGTGTCTGAGCCCCTTATATTCAGGGTGCATCTCATCACAATGGACCGTGTGATTCTGAGAGTGGTTACAATAAAGTGAATTTCTGTCAAAGGGTTGTTTCCCATTGTGTGTTGATGTTTTTTCCTTGGGAAAACTCTCATTGGGAAAATGTCCAATTCTCTTGGACTTTTGTTTCAGAAATGCTGGTGACTAACTTGTTTTATTATAACATCTAATTTTTACTTCAGTGGCCAGATAGATAACACAGTAGAACCATCTCCTAACCAAAGAAGGGAGATGGGTGCCTTTGGGGAACAAATTTGATATGTGTTTTCAAATGTACCTTCTTATTGGCGAAGATGAATCTTTTCATTAAGTTGAAAATTTATTTTCTCTTTGGATACTTTTATTTCTGTTCAAAAAATTGTTGTTCAGTGGCAAATAAGTATACGACACTGTTATAACTGTTCTTAATCTGGTTTTGGAGTGGGGATTTGAACTCAAGGCCAATTGGATTTGGTCTCCACATTGTTTTAGCTTATTCCTTCCCCAAGAGCAAGGGACATTTGGAAACCTGACATTTTACTGGTAGGCTTTATGGCAGCCAACTGAGAAGATAGCCATAACTTGTCAGCTAAGGTCAGACACTGGAGCACAATGATCTGTTTTGGAGTTACGAGTTTTTATTTCCCCTTTTATAGACTGAGGGATAAATGTAAGACATTTTTTTTCCTTCAAAGAAATGGAACAAGCCAATTAAGAAGCACAAAATAGACATAATGAATGGCTAATCTTCCTCTGAATTCAGACATTTCATTTCAACTTTCACATCCACAAAGGTTCTGTGTCTTTGCTTTTACAAACCATGAGAAACTGAGTTTCACTTACCCATTTGAGGGAGACCTGTATGCAGTGCCCCAGTTAACTGATCTTATGATTTGGTTTTCCCTTGCATTCAATGACCTACACTTAATGAATATGTCCTTGTATTTCGTTCTTTAACCAGCATTGCGGGAACTAGGATAGAATAAGTTGCTTTATAAATTGTCATGTTTAGATGAGGTTTTGCTTTTTAGAGGAGCCTCAAGAGTCTTTCCCAGGCTTTAATACTGTCTGTGTAGCTTTGCTCCTTAAATATTAGTTTGTTTTAGAGGAGGTGACATTGGTATAAACTAAGCCCTGTGACAACTATTAGAAATAAGATCAATACTTGGGTTTCTGTAATTGATAGGTTCACGTGTACTGTGTGAGATTTTTGTGTATTATAGTGTGTGTGTTTAGCTCTTAGTGGCAGTGTGGCATAGAGGAAAGATCACAAATCTGGGAATTGATGAGCTGTGGAGTTCAGTCCTGGCTCAGTCACTGACTTGTAGTGGGACGTGGATGTGTCTCTTTATCCTTCCGCTCCTCCGTTTCTCTCTCTATAACATAAGCAGCTGTGTATAAAAGTTACTTTCTGGCCGGACGCAGTGGCTCACACCTGTAATCCCAGCACTTTGAGAGGCCGAGGTGGGTGGATCACCTGAGGTCAGGAGTTCGAGACCAGCCTGGGCAACATGGTGAAACCCTATCTCTACTAAAAATACCAAAAACATTAGCCAGGTGTGGTGTCAGGTGCCTGTAGTCCCAGCTACTTGCAAGGCTGAGGCAGGAGAATGGCGTGAACCCAGGAAGCAGAGCTTGTAGTGGGCTGAAATCATGCCGTTGCACTCCAGCCTGGACAACAGAGCGAGACTCCATCTCAAAAAACAAAAGTTATTTTCTGCCTTGGTAATTCTAGGTGATGTCAGAAATGCTTCTCACCCTCCCATGGTTCTCAGCTATGAAGTGATTTCCAGTGCAGCTGGTGTGTACTCAGAATTCAGCAAACACATTTGTTCCATTTTTGTCCCCCTAATTCAATGTATAACTTTGGAAAGTAGATGCCTTTTTACTCCTGACTGCTTTTTCACTAAGGCAAAGCTGAGCCCAGCAAAGAGGAGTGGTCCTGTGGTCCCTTATGACAGTTGTGTGCCTGGGGAGTTCTCAGAAGGATCTGCTGTGGCAGGGCTTGGCACATGAGCCCTGGAGCATCAGGTGATACTTGCCTTTCTTTTCTTCTGAGTTGCTATTCCTACCTGAGATGCTGGCTGGTTACCAGGCATCAGTAGCTGGTAGAAAATAGAACCATCTTCCATGTTATCAGAAAACCTACATTTCTCTATGGGGCTGACTGCCTTCTTGATATCTACCTTATAGTTTTGGTATAGTCATGAATATTTGAATAATGGTTATACATTTTACAGCTGATATTTGATTGTTTATACAATATGAGTGAGTCTTCGTATGTGATTAGTTGGTTTGATTGTCTATAAGCTGAGTACATGCTGTGTGCCAGCACATGTGCCCTTCAGGAGCACTTATGTCTAAGAAAGCGTCCTAGCAGATTGCTGGCACTGAGGTGTTTGTCTCCTTGTTGGAAGTACAGCCTCGAAGAAGAAATATGATGGGGACTCCAACTACACGGTGAACCCATTAATCCCTTTTCAGTACAGGGCTTTGTAATACTAGGGCTCTTTACCCTGGAAAAGAGACTCCTATAACTTTAGTGTCTTGGCAACTATGAAATAGTTCTATCATGAGGTGTCGCTTTGGTTTAAAGGCAAAGAAAAACTAAATTCCCGGTTATAAGATGAAGTTGTGTTTGAAATCAAGATAGCAATGATGTTTAGATGTGTGTTAGGCTCCAATACATGTTGATAGCAGCCTGGGATGATTTTAAACATGAACCTTAAGAGGTGGGTATGGCTTTTAATAGTTATCTCGTGGGCTTCTGAGAATGTTTTCCCTTTTTTGTTTCTGGTTATAGACAGGCAAGTTAGTTTTGGTGATGCATTTGGGACTCTGTACATAATAATATTGAATATGTACACGTTGGAATTAAGGTGGATTATGACCCTTTCAGAAAGGCTCCCATTTGAAAACATGGTTTCCCATGAATTTCTTTTGAAAGCTATTTAGTGTCAGCAGTAAATAAGGCTTATTATTGCAACCTCATGAGGCTTGTGGTTAGATTCTGGGAGAATGTAAAATAAGTTAGATATGGTCTCTGTCTTCTAGGACTTAACATCTAAAGTGAAAAGAGTAATAGGGATAAATACATCAAAGCCCATGCATATACAAAGACACACACACACATGCAGCAAGCAGCATGCTTAAGAATGAATGTATGCTTATTTTAAGCGTATGGTTTATGAGGTTTTTTGTTAGGAAGGTTTTATTAGGGAAAGTGGGATTTTTGAAGCGGTTGCTGCTGGAGGAATATGGAAAGTCCTCAGTCGTGAGGTGGGGTGATTGAGATTAGCACACGTGATTCTCGCTCTCTTTTGTAATGCTTCCATCAAGCTGTGGCTTGCCACTCTGCCATGACTTTTCAAGGTGTGGCTTAGTGCATTTACTTATTCTTTAGTACTTCAGAGGATGAATAATAGCAGTCTTGCTGAACACAAGTTGGCTTTGTGGTTTTGGCTATGAGGGATACTTTTTTTTCTTGCCACAACTGCACAAGCTGCCTTGTCTCAAGAGCACACAGGTTTTCAGCCCTCTGTGTAATCTACCACGTTGGCATGAATAAGCCTTTCCTTTGTGGAGCAGCCACACTCGTGATGTAGATAGAACTGAGGCATTCCCTCCCTATTGTGAACCGTGGAGGCTCATACACACCAGTGTTTCTGGATAGACACACATACAACCCCTCGCCTTCCCCCACCACACACACACACACACTCTTCATATCACAACAAGCCTGTAAATCCTGCCTTAAACAAGTAAGAGTGGGAGGAATCAGTATGATATGCTCTAGATCTCTTGACATTCTCTTGGGTGGAGGATGCAAACTAGATGGCTCCTGTCTTCCCAAATTGGTTTCTTTCTCCCTTCCTTCCTTGAGTATTGTGAAGTACTGTGAAGCAACTTTGGTAAATCAGAGTGATAGCTGATTTCACCCTCACAGTAACTGCCTGGGACAAGAGCACTGCTCTGGCCAGGATAGGATGGGTATGGCCAGGTCTCTTAGTTTTTTGGGTCATGATCTCTTCCTCTCTCCCATGAGCTCCTTTGTTGTAGCTGTGTGGTACTTTCTTATACACAACTGTGTTTCTCCCATTTATTTTAGGAACTGTGTATGGGAATATTTGGGATCTTGCTTTATTTATGTCTGTGAACCGTTTTTCAACTCATGTTGCAGTTTTTCATCTAGGGTTTTATGAAAGAATTTAGCTCTACAGAAAATCATTCGAATGACTGTTTTTTTTAGTTCTCCCAAGGATGATACATAGCCAGTCTTCTAGATGCATAGGATGGGAAAGAGCTCATTGCCTATAATAGCATATATTACGGCATTAGGACTTTAATGTCTTATAGAACCTAGGTTGATGAGGGCTGCTTTAGAATGTTTCTGTCATGTTTGTTGAGGAAGAGATCTTGATTCATTTCAGTCAGTATTCCACTAACGATGCTACTTGGTGGTCTCTTCTTACTGTTCAATATCCAGCTCAGATGTTGCCTTTGATTATTTACTGAAACAGAGGAACTCATCCATTGGGTTATCTTAGTTGCTTCTTCATACCACTGGTACCACAGGCTGTATTATCACATTATTAAAATTATTATTCACTTAACAGATGGAGGGAGTGGTTAGAATTATTTGCTCTTGATCTCTTTACTCACTTGGATAGAGGATGCAAACTAGGTGGCTATGTATATGGTAGGCTTTTGTGCAGGCTCTCCAAAAACTTGCCTTACTATATTGTGGTAGGTGGCCTCCCACATTGAATAGGGCTGGCCTGTGTAACCACAGGGTATGGTGGAATTGATGGAGTGTGAATTCTGAGACTAGGTCATAAAAGCTCACTGGCTTCTGCTTTGTCTCTTTTGGAGCTGCCATGTTGTGAGGATACTCCAGCAGCTCTGTGGCAAGGTCCATAGGACCTCCTGACGACTGCCAGCACCAACTTAACCAAGCGATGAGCCATCTTGAAAGTAGATCCTGCAGCCCTAGTCAAGCCATCAGGTGACTGCAGCCCTGGTTGACACTATCTCATGAAAAACCCGGGGCCAGAGCCACCCAAATAAGCTGTTTTTGAATTCCTGATCCTCAGCAACTCTGTAATAAATGTTTATTGTCTTAATCAGCTGAATTTTAGGATAACTTGTTAATCAACATTTGATAACTAATACGTATATTCTTAAACTGTATTACTTGACTCATAATGTTAGTTCACACAATTCATATATGAGTAATTCACAATGACCTAAAAGGCTTTCTGGTAGTTTTGAACACTGTATTTCCACCTAGCCTTTAAAACAAAAATCTACATAGAAATATAATATCTATATAGGTATAAACATTCTTAAGTCCTAAGTGAATAATTGAGGGATTCCTTGCAATAGCAAGAGAAAGTTATGTTATGTGGCAAGATTTTGTTATCCTGTATTCCATGATACCTTCATATAACCTAAAAAATGTGTTATAAGATCATAGTCATTATCTCATACTTAACTTCAATTGTGTTACTAGTTTTCAGGAAAGAATGTGCAATGTTAACATGGATGGGACTAAAAGTGATGTTTTATTTTCTTCTTTATAATTACCTGCACTTAAAAATATTTTTTTTGCAATGAACTTATATTGAGATTCTGAAAAATATTATCAGTAATATTACCAGAGTACATAAAAGAGCTAACTATTGCTTAAATGTTTGTAAAATTTAATACAATACTTTAAAAAATCACATTCATTCATTCACATACTCATTCCTTAGTGCCTGCATGTGCAGGGACTTGTGGTGGGTTTTTGCTTTTTTTTTTTTTTTTTTAATTGAGACAGAGTCTTGCTCTGTTTCCCAGGCTGGAGTGCAGTGGTGCGATCTCTACTCACTGCAACCTCCACCTCCCAGGTTCAAGCAGTTCTCCTGCCTTAGCCTCATGAGTAGCTGGGACTATGGGTGCGTACCATCACGCCTGGCTAATTTTTATATTTTTAGTAGAGACAGAGTTTCACTCTGTTGGCCAGGCTGGTCTCAAACTCCTGATCTCAACTGATCCTCTTGCCTTGCCCTCCAAAAGTGGGGTTACAGGCGTGAGCCACCACGCCCAGCCAGGCTTTTAAGAAGCTTCAATAACTGTGTTTGATCTCTCCAGGGGGGTGCTTTGTGCATGAAGTGCTTTAGCACTGGAGTGTGAGAGATCAGTTTCACCCTAGGCTTAGGAGGTAAGGAAGACATCACAGAGAAGGTTCAGTTTGAATTCAGGTTTTGTTTTGTTTTTTTTCTCTGTGTAGGAGCTAAAGATGAAACAGAAGAGGAGCCAACCCAGCTTTTAAACTGTTAAGTTAGTAGAGGGGCTCTGTCCCCAGGAGGGCAAAGAAGTAGGTGGTCAGCACATTCCTCCTTCAGACTCCAGGATCTCTAGTTTAGGTGGATTTTTATAGTATTGCAGAAATAGAATATTTGATTGGAAGGGAAGCAAATCATTTATGCATAGTGTGAACTAACATTATGAGTCAAAAGAAGCTGAAGGATAGCTTTTTGGAGAAAATCCTACGTTTCGTGACCCTTTCACTTTCAGTGTGAATTTGGCAAAATTGGTATTTTCTTTGATTGTTATGGGGAAAAGAATTAGAATAAGCACTGTTTTATATTTAGGATCTTTGTTATAACTAGATCAGCGTGGCATCTTTCCTTTATATCATCTTTAGGAAAAAGCAGTGACTTCTGTCACCTTCATAGAAATGAGACTGCAGAATGTCAGCAGATTGTACGTGGATTGTCCTCTTCATGAACAGTGTCTCCATTTTTTCACTTGGTAGGGTGGGATCATTCCTCTGTTCTACAGTTGTAGAAATTGGAACTCAGATTGAGTGGTTGTCTAAGACCGTGAGGTTGTTTGTGGATTAGAACTTAGGTTGCTGCATCCTTATTTGATTTGTACATGTATATTTTTCTTAATTTTTTTTCTGAGTGTGAACAATTTTTTTTTTTTTGGTATAGAATCTGTGATCTAGCCGGGCGCAGTGGCTTACTCCTGTAATCCCAGCGCTTTGGGAGACCGAGGCAGGTGGATCACCTGAGGTCAGGAGTTCGAGAGCAGCCTGGCCAACATGGTGAAACCCCGTCTCTACTAAAAATACAAAAATTAACTGGGCATGGTGGCACATGCCTGTTATCGCAACTATTCGGGAGGCTGAGACAGGAGAATGGCTTGAACACAGGACACAGAGGTTGCAGTGAGCCGAGATCGTGCCATTGCACTCCAGCCTGGGCGATAGAGCAAGACTGTGTCTCAAAAAAAAAAAAACTATAGTCTAATGGACACTGAATCCTTTGCATTCTTTCTCTGGGATTAGAGAGTTTATTAACAAAAACAGTAACTTGTCAGGCCTTTCATTCTGTCAGCTCAGAGAATTGTCTTAGGTTTGGAAAATACTTGGTCTATACCATGCCTTGTGAGGACACAGTGGCAGTGATGAAATTGCAGCAGTTCACATTTGTTGCAGGCTTCCTTTAAGTGCCAGGCGCCATGCTGATAAGTGCCTTCTTTCATGGGCTACTTGAGAGGGAATGGCAGTCTCCTGACGGTGCTTTTCTGTGTGATCCGCAGTCTCTGCCAGCACCTGCTGGATTTGCATTGGCTGCATGTCCGCCTTACTGTGCATTGCTGACAGGCAATTTCCATTTCTACACATTACGGTACTCTGTTTTAGACAACAGTGGCAGTGCCGGTAGCCCTTTGTACAGATGTGGACGTTTGGCACTTGGTAGCTTTGGTGTTAGGGGCAGATGATTTTGTTTGGAGCCGGCCAGTGTCCTGACATGTCACGGGATGCCCATTCACTGCCTCCTGAAATAGATTCTGTCTGATGCCTGGAGCACCTTCAACTGCCAAGTATATGGGCCGTGAAAAGCTGGGGGACAGGACTGGGAGGGATGGAGGATGCAGGGGGAGGGCACCAGGTGCAGAACAATGACTTCCAAATTATGTCACGAGCTGCCAGCCACACGAGCGCGGCCTGGCCTCATTACCACATGAAGTGCCACAGAAGGGCCTTTTCATTTTCTCCTAGTGACTGTGTTTTCCACAGTCTTGCTGGGAGGGGTGGGGTGGGCACCCTGCTCACTCCCAGTTAACAATGGAGCACAAAGTCCTGGCAGAAGGAACTTCCCAATGTACCCCGGGGCTATTTTTGATGACAGTGAGTGGCTGTGACTCACTGTAAGTGTGTGCCCTGGCAGATGATGGTTTCCACCCCACCCCCTCCCCTGGAGATGAGCAGGCAGCCTTTGTGCGTTTCCTTGGCCAGCTTCTCCTGCTGCTGCAGTTCACTGATATGTCCACAGCAGCCGGCCCGCAGGCCTGACAGGGCTCTGACAGTGGTTTTTACCATATATGGCCATCAGAGCGCTGTGGCTGTCAGCCGGCCAGGATAATTTCCTTCCTTTGCTTTGATTGGCTGCACGGGTGGCTCAGAGAATGGTGGGATCTGAGAGTGTGTGGTGAAGAGAAGCCACTGAGTCAAGTGCAAAGAACGTTTAACTCTTTCCTGGGTTTGTGGAGCGCGCCTGTCTGTGCTAAGCAGTCCGGCAATTGCTGCCAGCCGAAGCCCTCACTGTGTAAACATGGTAACCCCAGTCTGGGAAAGCTGCTATATCTCTGGTAAAGAAAGGTATCTGAATACACATTACTCTGAAATAAACTCAAGGTGTCATGAACACATTTCTGCAGTCATGGTTTTGCCTAGAAGCCACCTTACAACCACATGTAGCAAATCATCTGCTCCTGCTAAGTTGAGTACCTTTGCCAGTTAGGGATGGGACCTGAGTTGAGTCCGGGGAAGACTGAGCTGAGAGGGCGTGTGATGGAAAACATGTCTGCTTTCTTGGAGGAACAGTGACTTGGGTTTCATTTCTGGCTGGCTGAATTGAGTCTATACTACAGTCCTCTTGCTTTTGTGAACTGACTGAATCATGGAGCCCAAGGCATTAGCCTCCCACCCCCCAAAAAAGTTGTAATATTTTTCTATTTTTCATCTCCAAGGAGGGTGGATTTTCATTCTGAGGCCTGTGGATTAAACCAGTGCAGAGCTGCAACGGGAAGGGTTAGCCCTGGAGCTCTTCAGCATTCATAGAGCGTTTCAGTAGATCAGTCTCCAGTGTCATTTGCTTACTATGGGGGCTTAGACAACCAGTTTCTCTATTTTCTAATTTGATATGGAATGCTTTAATTTCCCATATTGCATTTACATCTATAGTTCTTTTGCTTTTCAACTTTTGCTTTCCAGCTCAATTTTACTTTAACTAGATTCTGCCTCATCTTGGGTTCCAAGTTTTTATTTGTTCTTAGCCCAGAAGCATCATATGGAATTACTTGTGTGCAATAATGAGCAGAAAGTATTAGGTTTTCACTTTATAAATTCTTTAAGTCAGGAAGTTAGGACATACAGCTACTCTGGTTGCTATCGCATATTTGGGCAAGGTGGAGTAAGGAAATGTTAACTTTTCTGTGTTTTTGCTTTCTGATAATAAAATGTTTGTAGTTTTACAATAACTTCCCTCAGGTTCTTAATTGATTTTAAAATATGGTCTATTCAGTGTTAAACCTAGTTTTTAGAGAGGATCTGCAATGCTAAAATTATTTGTTTGGCATTTTCACTTCTGTCCAAAAAGACTGCTGTTTTTCACTCACAGGCAGGTGAATTCTCTACAGGCCCATACTCCCTCTCCCCAGCAGCTTTTGTTTCTAGCTTACCTTACCTTACAGGGTAACTCAATCTGAAGAGCACCTCCTTTTACCTCAGGGTTGGTGTTTCTGGTTCCCTTAAAGTAAAGCCTCCTCAGAATGTTTTATTCCTGGGCCATGAGCTGTCACTCTCAGGGACCAGCCTGTGCATAAGTCATATATTGTGTGCGCCCATCTTTTTGGTCTGCTGCTGAGTCTCTGTTTTATTTCTATGTGGCTGTCCCCTTGTCCCATGACCACAGTCACTCTAGCTCCTCCCCATGGAGCAACAGGGGCTTAAGAGATTCCAACAAAACATGTATCCACATAAATAATACTGTCATAAGAAAAAGGAAGTTGAAAAAAATGGAAAACCCACTTCAATAGATATCCTTTTGACTCCTTTGAACTCTGCACAGTGTGAATGGAGTCCTTATGCTTGGGCTGAAAACTTTTCCTCTACTTCTGAGCACATGTGTGACTTAACATTCTTCTTGCTGAGTTGAAGAATTCTCAGTATGTATCACCCGAAGCCTAAAATAAGTTATGATTGAAATTTGGGCATATAAAGTGATTTTGATACTCATTTTTTCCTAAAATGAAAACTTAGATGAATATCAGGTAGGGGTTTGAACAATGTGGAAATCTTTAACTGTTTCTTGAGTCAGGTCATGTATAGTATCTTTGCTTGCCTTCCCCAGGATGGGGTGGGGGCTCTTAGGCCCTTATATCTTCGGGTGTTGTAACCAGTCTGGATAATAGGGATAGAGGATCAGGAGCTGGAAAAGTACTGGAAGTGAGACAGCTGCCTGAGTTGGATTAGATAAGGGAAACCGTGTAGAAAGCAGTATGAATGCAGCACCCTAGGAAGGTTTGGATTTATATGATGCACTCCAGAATGCAAACTTGAAAGAAATTGTGTGTGGGATACCTTGAGCTTCTTAAAGGGGAATATTTGATTTGACTTATCACTTGAGTGAATGTGTGTCACTTTTTATCCCCATGGGAATTTATTACTTTGTGAAAACATATATTAGTTATGAGAGAGAGTAAGCCTGCTGGGTAAAGCATTGTGTGACTTTAACAAAATATTACATTTCCTTTCTTGCAGGAACCAGTGATTAGCAGATTGATCCATCTTTTTTGTTTTTTCAGGGACGGATTCTTGCTCTGTCGCCCAGGCTGGAGTGCAGTGGTGCGAACTCAGCTCACTGCAAACTCTGCCTCCCGGGTTCAAGTAATTGTCCCACCTCAGCCTCCCAGGTAGCTGGGATTACAGGTGCCCACCACTGTGCCCAGCTAATTTTTTTTTTTTTTTTCTGAGACAGAGTCTCAATCTGTCGCCCAGGCTGGAGTGTAGTGGTACAATCTCGGCTCACTGCAACCTCCGTCTTCCGGGTTCAAGTGATTCTCCTGCCTCAGCCCTCCCGAGTAGCTGGGATTACAGGCATGTGCCACCACACCTGGCTAATTTTTGTATTTTTAGTAGAGACAGGATCTCACCATGTTGGCCAGGCTGGTCTCAAACTCCTGACCTCAGGTAATCCACCTGCCTTAGCTTCCCAAAATGCTGGGATTATAGGTGTGAGCCACTGTGCCTATCCTGTATTTTTAGTAGAGATGAAGTTTCACCATGTTGGCCAGGCTGGTCTCGAACTCCCGACCTCAGGTGATCCACCTGCCTCGGCCTCCCAAAGTGCTGGGATTACAGGTGTGAACCACCGCGCCTGGCTTAGATTGATCCATTTTAACACCAGTTGGTAGTGTCTTCAACCGCAAACCAATGTGTGGGTCAGAAACAATTATGTGAGGAATCATTCTTACATGAAGAAACAGTCATTCTGAATGATCTTTTGTAATATGCAGGACATATTGGAAGCAAAATTCTCAATGTTGAATTTTGAGAGTTTGGGAAGGTGAACATGACTGCCGTACGTGTGTAATACACCACTAGCTGCTTTAAAAACACACCCCAGCACAGAACTTTATTGAGACACATCTGTCAGAATTTTCTGTACATGTTTGTGTACATTAACAGTTTTTTACTGCACTCAGTACTGCCCTCACTATGTAGGATGCGTGTACTTCTTAAATGTGGATTCCTTTTTAGAAGGAGATGTGAGATTGATAAATAAGATATACTGGGCTGGGCACGGTGGCTCACGCCTGTAATCTCAGCACTTTGGGAGGCCGAGGTAGGTGGATCACCTGAGGTCAGGAGTTTGAGACCAACCCGGCCAACATGGTGAAAAAAATAGAAAAATTACCTGGGCTTGGCGGCGTGTGCCTGTAATCCCAGCTACTCAGAAGGCTGAGGCAGGAGAATCGCTTGTACCTGGGAGGTGGAGGTTGCAGTGAGCTGAGATTGCATCGCTGCACTCCAGCCTGCGTGACAGAGGGAGACTCCATCTCAAAAAAAAAAAAAAAGTGGGGGGATACATTGTTAATAAGTGGAAGCTGTTGTGATTTTCCAGTAACATTGATAGGAAATGCCCTTACAACTAAGAAATACCATTTCTTCTTTTTTTTAATTTTAATTAAATTCTTATTATTATTATTATTGAGACAAAGTCTCACTGTCACCCAGGCTGGAGTACAGTGGCGCAGTCTTGGCTCACTGCCACCTCTGCCTCCCAGGTTCAAGCGATTCTCGTGCCTCAGCCTCCTGAGCAGCTGGGACTATAGGCACACACCATCACGCGCAGCTAATTTTTGTAATTTTGGTAAAGATGGAGTTTCATCATGTTGGCCAGGCTGGTCTTGAACTCCTAACCTCGAGTGATCCACCCGCCTCAGCCTCCCAAAGTGCCGAGATTACAGGTGTGAGCCACTGTGCTTGGCGTTATTATTATTATTTTTGAAACAGGGTCTTACTCTGTCACCCAAGGTGGAGTGCAGTGGCGCGATCATAATTCACTGCAGCCTTGACCTCCTGGGCTCAGGTGATCCTCCCACCTCAGCCTCCTGAGTAGCTGGGACTACAGGTACATGCCACTACACCTGGCTAATTTTTGTATTTCTTTGTAGGGACAGGGTTTGCCATGTTGCACAGGCTGATATAAATATTTCTTAAGGTTTATGTTGAATTTAGTGTGCCTAAAGAGGAATGTTTTTTGCTAAGTTATTTAAGTTATGAACTTTCCTTTTTAGAGCAATTTGATGAAGTTATATTTTTACTGATGCTTACATTTTGATTTTCATTGCCCTTGTCCCCGCAAAATGCCCATTGGAGGAAATGTTGCCTAACTCTGTGGGTTTAGTTGAAGTATCAGTCTCCAGGAAGTCGGCTGTGTTTTAGCTACTTCAAGATTTTTAAGTGTTGTCCCCAAAGCAAATGATAGTGCTTGTATCTGGGATGGTTTCTGCCATGGTGAAGGTTGCTGGCTGGAACATGCTGAAAGACATCACCCTCAGCTCTGGCCAGCCATGTGGAAATTGTGCCATTACACCTCTCCCTTGTGCCAGCTGTATACACGCTTTGGAAGCTGAATTTTCCTTTCAGCTCATGTTGCTTGGCTCTGGGCAGGCTGTACTGGATCTTTCAGATAATAATGTCTGCAGGCCAGTGTCCTGACCTATTTCACCAATGTCCCACGAGTTTATGAACTGGCTCTGGGCCAGAGCCTTTGGGAAGCTTGGTGCTGGCCATTTTTGCCACTTGTTAGGTTGACATGCTAGTAATCCCAATCATTTGGAGTTTTAGCTAGAGAGATACAATAAAAGCTATCCTATGGCATGTGATTGAGACTAGTAAGTAATCAGTGAATCAATATTTATTTAAAGCAAGGAGTCTAAATGGCTATTACATTTTCAGCTAAACTACTTCAATTCCGTGCCAGCAAAGTAGTAATATTCTAGATTAAGCAACAGAGGTGATTTATGCCTAATGAAATAGTGGACTGATATGTTAGTAAAGTGAAGTTTTTCTGTCTCTAAGCCTTGGAAGATTGGTGGGAGGTTCTTAAATAAGTCATTTTTTAGTTTGAAAAGATATCTAAGAGCTGGCTTTAATTCTTGTACATCTTCCTTTCAGCCTCTGCATTCATTTAAATTTGCTGCTTAGAGGTTCAGGTAAGCTGTGCTGTCACCATGACATGTGGTGGATGTCTTTCTGAATGGCCCCTCTCAATCTAGCTAATTATACATGGATTCTTTGGTTTATTCACTACATGATAAATGAGTGTCGTGCGGACGAATGAGAATTGTGTTCTCATTAGATCCTAGTGCAAAATGTCTTCAGAATGATGTTTCCTCGTCTTTACCTTATAAGTCCATTATTAGTATGGTTTCCTTTAATCTCCATGAACTGGAGCCCTCAGCAGTTTGTAAGTGGCCAGCTTTGCATTTTTAATAACATATACTGATTTGGTGAAATATGTTGTTGTGCTTTTGTTTTGATCTGATTATGAGTAAGAAGATATTTGGAGGTATAAGCCCTTGAAAGCAGGATAGCTGATACTTAACTGTGTGTTTGTGAACATCCAGCATGCCAAATAATCAGTGTACCTTTAAAATGCCATCTACCCCCATACTCTCTTCACATATTTACAGATATTTAGTCAATTGCTTTTCTCTTGTGCTACAGTGGAATACTACTTTCTCTGTTTTAAGGATTTATGGTGACATCACAACCAGAGGAAGCAGCTGCTTGCAGAATATCATTTTTTATTAACTCTGTTTCTGATGGCCAGTTGCCAATAATTTTAAACATTACTTGTGTGCCTTTTTTTACAATCCATGACGTAGTGGAAATTTTCTTTTCCCTATCAAATCTAGTATGGCTGGTCAGTGATATTTTAGATCTTTGCTTCATGACTTTCTCTGTGCCTCAGTTTCTTTATTTAGAAAGTAAACTAAAAAATACAAAAAACTAGCCGGGCGAGGTGGCGGGCGCCTGTAGTCCCGGCTACTCGGGAGGCTGAGGCAGGAGAATGGTGGAAACCCGGGAGGCGGAGCTTGCAGTGAGCTGAGATCACGCCGCTGCACTCCAGCCTGGGCCACAGAGTGAGACTCCGTCTCAAAAAAAAAAAAAAAAAAAGAAAGGTAATAAAGTTCCCACATCTTAAAGGTTGTCATGAGGGGACAAAGTTATCAAGATCTTGAGACAGTTCCTAGCATGTAATTTAAGTACTTAAAAAGTGTTAGCCATTGTTATTTGTTTTGATAGAAAGGATGGAAATAGGTGGCAGTTGCTCTTTCAGTGACATTCAGGTTCCAGAGAAAATGTTGAGCCCTAGTACTTTCAGGCTGTAGATTTATTGGGGCTGAGCTGGAAATGGCAGTAATGCTTATTATTATTGTCAGATATCTTGACTGAAGAATACTGGTGAATAGCTATTAACTTTTAGCCAGGGTTATTCAATTTTAACTTCAAAAAAGAAGCCATTTAGTAAGAAGCTTCTTAGTATGTAATTAAGAACAACTAGTACTGGTACTTCCAGATTCCCCTCAAAATTGTTTTATGTTTGAACAAAAGCTCTTCTTAGCCCAGATTGGAAAAAATCATTTGGTGTTCTTGGAAGTTCAGAACTCAGTACTATACTTGGCCATCAAGGATGCCAAATGTGGTTTCCTGAGCAGAGCCTAGGAATCAAAGAACCTGATGTAAAACAAAACAACTCAGGTAGAAAAGCTTTTTTCCTTGGAGTAAAAAAAATTTTGTAAATGCAAAGTTAGTAACAATGCATTCATGTATTTTTTAACTTTATTATATTTTAAATTCTTTTTTCAAAATAAAAAATGTATCAAATAAGATAAAGGACACACATGTACTCACAAGATTAAACAGATGTTAATATTTTCCCATATTTGTTTCATATTTCCGCTTTTTGAAAAAAGTAAAGCAAAACAGATACAGGTAAAATACTATTCCCATTTATTTTCTCCTTCCCCAGAGGTAATCTTTTCTTCAAATATGTATCATATTTTTTTTACATGTATGTTTATCTGTAACATATACTTTTATTTTGTGTGTCTTAAACTTTTATGTAAATATTTATTGCCATACTGAAGGACAGTGAAATTGCTTCTATTTTGCAACTATTTCCAACAACGTGGCAATAAATATTCCTCTTGTACAAAATATGGGAGCATCTCTGTCACCCGGACCACCTAGGAGTGGCATTGCTGGACTGGACATCCTCACCTCTGTTACCAAATTGCTCTTGAAAGGAATTGTAACAAGGTATTCTGTAAGGAGTTTATGAGTTCCTCTTTCCTGACATCTTTGTCAGCACATGTATTTAGACTTTTAAATGTTTACCAGTTTTGATGAGTATAAAATGTCACCTTGTTGTTTTAATTTGTAGTTCTCTAATTATCACTGAGATTGAAGTGTCTTTTCACACATCTATTGCCTCTTCAGGTTTTCTTCCCTATGAGTTCTCTGCTCATGTAATTTGTCCATCATTCTGTTTGGTTGTTGATTTTGTTGGGTATGTATGTTGCATATGTCTTCTTGCACTTTGTAACTTGTCTGTTCATTTACATTTTTAAAGAACAACTCACACTGCTGAATTTGGTTTCCTTTTGTTGCTGTTGTTTGTGAGGAGCTTTGCATCAATATTTATGTCATATATGCTTCAATTTTTCTCCCTTATACTGTCCTTTGTGTCAAAGTGTTACGTTCCTTATATGATGAATTCAGGGACACTTTACTTTTTTCTATTCTCTGGAAAGGTTTGTTTGAAATGATATCTTCCTTGACTATTTGGTGACACTCACCTGTAAAACCATCTGGGCCTAGTGTTTTTTGGTGTTTGGTGATTGATTGATTTATTAGGAGTTGGTGATGGGTAGAGTGATACTACTGATCTTTTATGGTTATAGATCTAATTTACATTTATTTATTCTTAAATATGTTTTGATGTTACTTCTGTGAGATTGTGTATTTCATCTAGAGTATTCAAATTTATATATAGTCAAATGTTATTCCTAGTATTTTCATACTCTGTACATTTCTACTTTATTTGTAAGTTATGTCCCTTTTAAAATTATTGGTATTCATTTGTGCCTTATCTCTTTTCCTGATCTATCCAGTTTAGTTGATTTTGTTATTTAGTTTTTTTCCACTGATTTCTTTTCTTACTTTTTTTTTTTCTGAGACAGAGTCTTGCACTATTGCCTGGGCTGGAGTGCAATGGCGCGATCTCAGCTCACTGCAACCTCTGCCTCCCAGTTTCAAGCAATTCTCTTGCCTCAGCCTCCTGAGTAGCTGGGATTACAGGTGCCCCCCACCACACCCGGCTAATTTTTTGTATTTTTAGTAGAGACAGGGTTTCACTATGTTGGCCAGGCTGGTCCTGAACTCTTGACCTCGTGATCTGCCCGCCTCGGCCTCCCAGAATGCTGTGGTTACAGGCGTGAGCCACTGTGCTCGGTGTATTTTCTAATAATTTTATGTTCTTTGGATGTACTCTGTTCATTTTCTAACTTCTCAAGATAGCAACTCAATGCATTAATTTTCTGTCTTTTCTACTATATGCATTTAAGACTGTCCATTTTTCACTAAGATCTGTTTTAGTTGTGTCTTGCACATTTGGATATGTTGTGTATTGCTCAGTTTTAACTTTGTTATCCATTATGATTTTTATAAAACTGAATTATTTAGTACGTTAAAATATTTTCAAAGGTACTGGAGATTTTTGGTTTATTTTTCTATTAATTTTTAATTGTATTGCATTATACTCAGAACATGCTCTACATGCTATTGACTCCTTTGTATTTTTTGAGATTTGCTTCATGGTCTCCTAATTGATAATTTAAAAAAAATAAATGTTTAATGTGTGTTTGAAAAAAGTGTATTTTTAAATGTTAGGTACAAGGTTATATATATTCATTAGATCAAACTTGTTAATTTTTATAAAATCTTCTGTATTCATATTAATTTTGTCTGTTTAATTTCTTAAATCTTTGTTGAAATATCTAAAGATGACAACTTTGTCATTTTCTTCTTCGAGTTCTGCCAACATTTGCCTTAATTATTTTGAAATTGTGTGGTTAGATTAATTACACTTTATAGTGGCAATATAACTTTCCAGTGAATTGTTTCTTTAGATGTCAGGTAGTGATATTAATCTCTAATAGCGCATTTCACCTTAAAGTCTGTTTGTTCTGGTATTAACTACCAGGTATACTTTTTAATATGTCCCCCTCCTTTATTTACCTTTTGGTGCCATTATTTTTTTAAAATATGTTTTGTAGCTGGATTTATAATCTAATCTGAGAGGCCTTGTCTTTTATCTAGTGAACTTAATCTTGCATTTACTACAAATCATGATTTATAGCTGGTTTTATTTCCACCATCTTTGTGCTTTCTAGTTTTCATGCTTTTTTTTCTTAAAAAATTTGTCTGTGCTTTTCATGAGTTGCATTCATACTTTCTTTGGTCCTTTTTTTCTTTTTATTTTCTCTTTCTATTGGATTGAGCCGGTTTTTAAGTTCTAGCTATTCTAGTACACCTCCACCAGAAATTATACATTCTCTCTTTCCTTTCAGTATTTACTCTTCATTTGGACATCTTTACTTAAAGTCTAAAATTAGTCAATTTTAAAGTCCGATCATATGCCTTTTACCTTAAATGGTATTGTTGTCTAATATTTTATTTCTGTCTTTTTAAAATCTATACTCCAAGTAGGTATTATTAGTACTGTTTTACATAGTATTAATTCTTCGAAATTAGTATAGCAATTCTTTGAGACAAGTCTGAGAATTTAATTTTTTGAACAAGGGTTTACCCATGGTAAATTCTGTCTCTTTTTGTCTACAATGTCTTTTGTTTGCTTTTTTCTTGTCATCATTCTTGAATGATAGTTTTTCTGGGTATGGAATACAAGGGTGGTTGTTTTTCTTAGCATTTCCAAGATATTTTCCATTTCTTTGTTTCTCTGATTGCTTCTGAGAAGTCTGCTCACAATCAAGTTACTCTTGTCAGTAGGTAATCTGTCCTTTCTCTGTTGTTGCTTCTGGGATCTTCTCTTTGTTCTAGGTGTTCTAAATTGCACTAGGATATGAATAGATAAGAATTTGTTTTCACTTATACTGCCCTAGGTAGGATTCGTGCCTCTTAAATCTAAAGACTTACGCATTTAATTGAACCTGAAAAATTCGTAGCCATTATCTCTTTAATTTTTGCCTCTGTTCCATTCTTTTAATTCTCTGCTTTTGGTATGTCTATTTAAATGTGTGTCAAACTTCATTTTGAGCTTCCAGCCTTAGGATGTTTTAAATTATGAAATATCACACATTCAAGCCACACATGGTGACACACACCTATGGTTCCAGCTATGTAGGAGTCTGAGGCAGGAGGATCACTTGAAGCCAGCAGTTCAAGGCTGCAGTGAGCTATGATCGTGCCTGTGAATGGCCACTGCATTCCAGCCTAGGCAGCATGAGACAAGAACAAGAGAGAGAGAGAGACAAGGAAGGAAGGAGAAAGAGAGCACACATTCAAAACAGTTACTATATCTATAGTTTGATAATTATATAACATTATTAACTAATTATGTAAAATAGGATGAACACCTGTGATCCCAGTACCATCAGCTTGAGCAATTTAATATCAAGGAGTACAAATGAAATCTGCATCTTACCTGCATGATTTCTGTGAGAATGCAATAAGATAAGCAAAACCGTGTGGCTTAGACTTAGTAGCTGGTCATTCTTTAAGGAGAGACACCATCAGAAATGTGGTAGAGTAGATTCCAGCATTTGTTAAATTTTGGATAATGTTTATTGAGTACTTCAAGTGCTGGGACAGTACCAAGTTCTTTACCTTGATTGTCTCATTTAGTCCTCACATCAGCTCTTAAGGAATAAACTGTTAAACATTCTAGTTTTATAGATGAGGAACTGAGGTTGAGGAATGGAGTAATTTGGCTAGGACTTCACAGCTGGAAGATGGCAGAACCATGACTACACTCTGGGCAGTCTGATTCTCAACCATTTATGCTTTGCTGCCTGTAAATGAATCGTGTGGCTCCTTCCTATGACACCCAGATTCTATATGATACGGTGTTCATTGGAAATTCCTTTGTTGAAGTCCTTTTTTGGTGATGCATTTTGGGAGATCCAAACTGGGTTGCAAGGGAAAGTGGAGGAATATGAAGAAACCTAGGCCTTAGGTCTGTATTAGGGCCATCTTCAGGTCTCAACTTGGAACTTACCTTTCCCAGAAGAAAACCTCTCCAGAGACAGTGACCCCACAAACCTGCTTGAATGTCCTCCTTCTGTGTTCCTATGTGGCACCGTAATTGGCTGTTTAAATGTCTCCTCTCACTGGACTCCATGTTTAGCCAGGACAGGACTGCCTTGTTAACGTCTGTATCTCCAGCACTCAACAAATGTCTGGTCCATAAAAGTTCACAACACATATTTGTTAATTCTTAATGATGGAGTAAATTATTGTACTAGAAGAACTAATAATGTGACAGCTTTTATTGAATATTTTATTCCAGATACTGTGGTTAAATTTTTGATATATTTTACAGATAATTGTAATACTGAATTGTGATTTATCTAAAAGCGTTCTCTCATTTAATCCTTACAATAATTGCAGAAGTTAAGTATCATTGTTAACTATTTTACAGATGACAAATGAGCTGAAGTTTAGAGAGATTACATGACTTGTCTAAAATCACCTGCTGTTTAATCAGTAGAGCATGGATTTGAACCCTTACCTGTCTGATTCCAGAGCCTGTGGTCTTTACATGTTAGCGTTCTGCTTCTCTGGAGATTTGCACAGTCAAGTTAAATTGGAGAAATCGTAGAAATTTATGTTCTTGAAAAATTGCTAAGAAGCCCGCCCCAGTGTTGGGATGATTTGCCATATAAGGGCAAAAACAACAAAAAATAGATTCAGCCATACGTTGCAGTGATTCCTTTCTGTGCACCTGCCCTTAGCGCATACACAGCTTCAGCATGGACTGGCATTAAGCTGTTTTAAAAAGGAAACCACTTTCATGCACCCGTTGTTAACAACGGCAGTTGTCTTAGTTGACACAAAATTGGTCTGATAACCCTGGTTGGTTTGCTAGATTCAAATGTGTGACATGAACAAATCATGGCAGCTATTTATGACCAACATTAAGCATTTTAGTCTTAATCAGATGTGGAACTGGCTGATGGGTGAGGTCTAAGTTGGTGTTAACTAGACTGTCTGGCTGGCATTTCTGTTGATTGAAGGTAGCAGAGAGACTGAGACATTAAAATGTAGTAGGCTATTTAGACCCTAAGTGATAGCTAAAGCTTTTTTTTTTTTTTTTAACTTTAACTTTTTAAATTTTCTTTTCTTTTTTCTTTTTTTCTTTTTTTTTTTCTTTTTTTTTTTTGAGACAGAGTCTCACTGTGTCACTAGGCTGGAGTGCCAGTGGTGCAATCTCAGCTCACTGCAACCTCCGCCTCCTGGGTTCAAGCGATTCTCCTGCCTCAGCCTCCTGAGTAGCTGGGACTACAGGCGCTCACCACCACGCCTGGCTAATTTTTGTATTTTTAGTCGGGGTTTCACCATGTTGGCCAGGATAATCTCAATCTCCTGACCTGCTGATCCACCTGCCTCAGCCTCCCTAAGTGCTGGGATTATAGGCGTGAGCTACCACACCCAGCCTTTAAATTTTCATAGTGCCATTCATATCCAGAACTGGTAATTTATATATTTGAGGATATTGTCTTATTGTATTAAAAGTTATATTTCACATTTTGAATAATACCAAGGTTTAGGGATTTTTTTAAAAGGCATGGAACATCCTTTTAATTTACAATTTGGTTATTTAGAATTGTATTTTGGTAAAAAGACTTTCATATTCTCTTTTGCTATGTCTGCTAGTGCAGTTGATTACATCTTTTTGGTTCTAGGGATTTGGATTCTTGTAATTTGATGGCGTGTCCTTGGTAGTGGCTTTTTCTAGAAGTGAAAGTTAATATTTACTATATGATGTCATCATATCTAGACAATTGAGAGTTTTGGGTGGAGGTAATAAAGGAGAAATGGGCCTAAGAAAATGTATAACCTCTGTAGTGTTGATGTTACATAATAGGTTTGTTTCTCTCTTCTTTCAGACTGGTCGAATTGACAAATCCTACCCTACAGTATGTGGCCACACAGGACCAGTGCTGGACATAGACTGGTGCCCACATAACGATCAGGTCATTGCCAGCGGTTCAGAGGACTGCACGGTCATGGTAAGCTCCCAGGGTGTTGCATGCACGCAGGCCGGTGGGACTCACCTACTGCTTTCAAAAGCGTGTGTGTGAGTGTGTGTGTATGTATAGAGGCTTGAAAAGCAGAAAGTTATAGCAGTTTTGACTGTCTGTTGGATTTTACAAGAATTTACTACCTTTAAGTTTAATTACAGATAATCCTTTCAACAAGCCCTTAAGTCAAAAGGTTGTACTGCAGTGTCTTTTTTTTTTTTTTTTTTTTTTTGAGATGGTGTCTCACTCTGTCACCCAGGCTGGAGTGCAGTGTCATGATCTCAGCTCACTGTAACCTCCACCTCCCAGGTTCAAGTGATTCTTCTGCCTCAGACTCCTGAGTAACTGGGATTACAGGCATCCGCTGCCACACCTGGCTAATTTTTGTATTTTTGATAGAGATGAGGTTTCACCATGTTGGCCAGGCCGGTCTCAAACTCCTGACCTCAAGTGATCCGCCTACTTCGGCCTCCCAAAGTGCTGGGATTACAGTCTTTTCTGTGAGTGTATTTGTGTATGTGCTTATTGACAGTTGACATCTTCTCTGTCAGAAGATTTTAGGGAAAGTAAAATGACTTTTCAGTAATTCTGTAATGCCATTTGACCACATGAATTTCCCCTCGCCCCAAAAGAAGAGAAAAAACTGCTGGCACAGACTGTACAAGACAGTGACGTAAGATGCCAAAGTTATGCAGATAAAATGGAGTATGTCACAGGTGGTAAAAGACAGTTTTTGCAATTGCTTATTTCCAAGCTAATGGCAGAAATTGTGTTCTGTCCAGTGGACCCTGGTTAAGAAAGTCCTTTTCATAAAGATATACAACAAACAAAAAATGTGAAAGGTGAATTAAGCACTTCACATTCCCTCCTTTAGTTTCCAAAAGTAGGTTATGTGTGAAACAAGGCTTTGGAGTACTTTTTAATATGATTTCTTGTTCTTGGTTATGATTTTTAACTTTAAAATGTGATTATTGGTTTGGGTCAGTTTTTAATGCTAGCCCAAAATAGGTTGAAAAGGTTAGGCATAAGCACAAATGGGAGTACTGCTGCCCCTGAAATAAGGGAAGATGGTCTCTAATTAATTTGGTAAGCAGTCTCGCACATGTCAGGTAGACAGCTTGGAGAACTATGCTACTTTTATTTTCCTCTCTATTGGCTGTAGACTGAAACATTGTTTGGAAAGCTTTATTAATTAAAATTATTTTACATAAACACAAATTAATTCCTGAACTGTGTCATTTAAACATTTACCCGCTTTTCCTCATGGGCTTTTGGCTGGGAATGTCTCCTCCTGTGATCTCATAATTTTGGCAGCTAAAGCATATTAAGGAAATATGCTGCTGTGAAAGGGAATTGTTCTGTTTAATGTGCCTTGCTAAATTGATCATTTTAATGGCCACGGACACATTTTGCTAAGAGAAAGGAATATTATTTAGACCTGATGCCAGAATTTTTTTTTTTTTTTTTTTTTTTTTTTGAGATGGAGTCTCACTTTGTCCCCCAGGTTGGAGTGCAATGGCATGATCTCAGCTCACTGCAACCTCTACCTCCCAGGTTCAAGCGATTCTCCTGCCTCAGCCTCCCGAGTAGCTGGGATTCCAGGCCTGCGCCACCACGCGCAGCTAATTTTTATGTTTTTAGTAGAAACGGAGTTTCACCATGTTGGCCAGGCTGGTCTTGAACTCCTGACCTCAAGTGATCCACCCGCCTCAGCCTCCCAAAGTGCTGGGATTACAGGCACGAGCCATCGCGCCTGACTCGGATGCCAGAATCTTAAACGGAGAGTCTGAACCTCTTTTGAAGAAGCAGGTTTGATCCATCCTCTGGCTCTCCCTGTCTCTAGCATTATCCTTTAAAAAAAAAAAAAAAGGATAACGTTATCCTTTTAAAAAAAAAAAAAAAAGTGTGTATTATAAAACAGAAAAACACACCAAACAGTTAAGTGAAAAAGTGAATTCAGGGAGTTAAGTGATTTATGACATAGCGAACACCATGTAACCACCTTCCATGTCAAAAAGTAGAACTTTCCCAACCTCCTCGGACTTCTCCATGTGCCCCATCCCAGTCCAACACCCCTCCTCCCTCTCAAAGTAACCACTCTCCTGAGTTTTGTAATACTCATTTCCTTGCCTTTCTTTGTAGTGGTAATCACTCAAGTGTATACCTCTAGACTCTATAGACTGGTCTTGCCAGTTTTAAAAACTTTAAGTCTTAATCTGAAGATTCTTTCTTCATCATTTTCTTTTTCCTACAATGTATCTACGCAAAAGCCCTGACGTTTGACCTGTGCTTTTCAGCCATCTGGATTTTGCTGATTGTATCCTCATGTTGCAGTGGAACGTACTCCTCTGTCCTCTGAATTTCCTGCAGATTGGCAGCTGGAACCTGAAGTGTGGTCAGATTCAGGTTCTGTCTTTTTGGCAAGACTATATTGTTCCCGTTATGTTCTTCCATACGCTAGGAAGCACATGATGTCACGATGTCTGGGTTTCATTCCTTTTCGATTCGTGCATTCTGTGCCTATATCCAGTCATTCACTAGGGGTCGCAATATGGTGACAGTAAATTCTGTCATTTTGTTTTCAATTTTTAGCTGGTAAAATTTTATAAGATGATGCCCTGACTTGCATACTATTTAGTTACCAAATAGTATAGTTCATTTAGGAAAGCAGGATAAGTGCTTGATTCTTTCCTTTTATTTACCCAGTTCTCAAGATAATGAATTGATTGTCTATCATCCTCAGAAGGTGACAAATTAGGGTTTTTCCCCCCTTTCCTTTCATTTTGAAATTATGGATTTGAATATATTTGATGGGTTCAATCCATTGTAATTCTTATCTCAAAGCTGACTTTCTCGCCTTTTCCAGTGGAAACCTCTTCAAGATTTCTGAGTCCTTTTGAAATGACCCTTGTAGTCTTTGATTGATACATTCCTTGCTGTGTGATATGCTGAGGTGTTTCAGGTTCATGTTGGACATCCCTGCCCAAGCCATTTCTTTCAGACGTCCTGGTTTATTTTAAGGGAAAATTATATCTCTTAAGTATGCAGTAGCATTATGTCTAAAAAAAAAAAGTGTGTGTGTGTGTGTAATTAATTTAAAAATACTGTATTACCAAAGAGAGTGTAATCTTTTTGTTGTGGAGGGTTTTCCCTCCGTGTTGATGGCTGCTGACTGATGAGGGTGGTGGTTGCTGAAGGTTGGGCTGGATGAGGCAATGACAATAAAGTTTGTCATATTGATTGACTTGGCGTCTCATGAAATCTTCCTCTGTAGCATGTAATGCTGTTTGATAGCATTTTACCCACCGTAGAGCTTCTTTCAAAATTGGAGTCAGTCCTCTCAAACCCTTTTGCTGCCTTATCAACTAAGTTTATGTAGGTAATATTCTAAATGTTTTGTTGTCATTTCAACAGCGTTCATAGCATCATTACCAGGAGTACATTCCATCTCAGGAAACTGTTTTATTTGCTTTTCCATAAGGAACAATGCCTCATCTGTTCAAATTTTATCATTAGATTGCAGCAATTCACTCACATCTTCCGGCTCCGCTTTTTATTCTCTACTTCTCTATTTCTACCATATCTACAGTTACTTCTTCCACCAAAGTCTTGAACTCCTCAAATGTTGATATTTTGAACTCCTTCCATGAATCATGAATTTTCTTAATGTCACCTAAAATGGTGAATCCTTTCTAGGTTTGTTTTTTTTTTTTTGAGACGGAGTCTTGCTCTGTCGCCCAGGCTGGAGTGCAGTGGTACGATCTCGGCTCACTGCAACCTCCGCCTCCCAGGTTCAAGCGATTCTCCTGCCTCAGCCTCCCGAGTAGCTGGGGCTACAGGTGCGTGCCACCATGCCCAGCTAATTTTTTGTATTTTTAGTAGAGACGGGGTTTCACCGTGTTAGCCAGGATGGTCTCCATCTCCTGATCTCGTGATCCGCCCACCTTGGCCTCCCAAAGTGCTGGGATTACAGGCGTGAGCCACTGCACCTTGCCCAGAAGGTTTTTAATTCACTTTGCCCAGATCCATCAGGGGAATCACTATCAGTGGTAGCTGTAGCCTTATGAAATGTATTTCTTAAATAAGAAGACTTGGCCGGGCGTGGTGGCTCACGCCTGTAATCCCAGCACTTTGGGAGGCCAAGACGGGCGGATCACGAGGTCAGGAGATCGAGACCATCCTGGCTAACACGGTGAAACCCCGTCTCTACTAAAAATACATTTAAAAAAATGAACCGGGCATGGTGGCGGGCGCCTGTAGTCCCAGCTACACGGGAGGCTGAGGCAGGAGAATGGTGTGAACCCGGGAAGCGGAGCTTGCAGTGAGTGGAGATCGCACCACTGCACTCCAGCCTGGGTGACAAAGCAAGACTCCGTCTCAGAATAAAAGACTTGAAAGTCAAAATGATTCCTTGTTCCAAGGGCTGCAGAATTGATTTTAGCAGGTGAAAACAACATTAGTCTCCTTGTACATTTTCATCAGAGGTCTTGGGTGATAAGGTGCATTGTTGATGAGCAGTAATATTTTGTAAGGAATCTTTTTTTTTCCTGATGGTGGGCCTAAAATATTCAGTAAACCATGCAGTAAACAGATGTGCTGTCATTCATGCTTTGTTTTTCCATTTCTAGAACACAGACAGAGTAGATTTAGCATAATTCTTAAGGGCCGTAGGATTTTTGGTGCGGTAAATGAGCATTGCCATCAACTTAAAGTCACCAGCTGCATCAGCCTCTAACAAGACAGGCAGCTCATCTTTTGAAGCTTTGAAGCCAGGCATTGACTTCTCCTCTCTAGCCATGAAAGTTCTCGGTGGCATCTTCTTTCAGTAGAAGGCTGTTTCATCTACATTGAAAATGTGTTGTTTAATGTAGCCACCTTCATCAATGATCTTAGCCAGATCTTCTGGATAACTTGCTGCAGCTTCTCCATCAGCACTTGCTGCTTTCCCTTGTACTTTCATATAATGGATATGGCATCTTTCCTTAACTTCATGAACCAACCTCTGCTAGTTTCCAACTTTTCTTCTGCAGCTTCCTCACCTCTGTCAGCCTCCAAAGAATTGAAGAGAGTTAGGACTTTGCTCTGGATTAGGCTTTGGCTTAAGGGAATCTTGTGGCTGGTTTGTATTTCTATCCAGACCACTAAAACAAAGGCTGTTTTTGCTTTTTTATATTCATATGTTCACTGGAGTAGCACTTTTAATTTCCTGAACTTTTCTTTTGCATTCACAACTTGGCTAACTGGCTTAAGAGGCGCTTAGCTTTTAGCCTGTTTCAGCTTTCGACATGGCTTCCTCACTAAGCTTAATCATTTCTAATTTTTGATTTAAAGTGAGAAATGTGCAACTCTTCCTTTCACTGAAACACTTAAAGGTCATTTAGGGTTATTAGTTGGCCTAATTTCAATGTTGTTATGTCTCAGGTAATAGGGAGGCCCAAGGAGAGGAAGAGACAGGGATACAGGGAGAGCAGGTGGTGGAGCAGTGAGGAAACACACAGCGTTTATCGATTAAGTTCACTGTCTTATATGGGTGCAGTTCGTAGTGCCCCGAAACAATTACAGCAGTAACACAAGAGATCACTTATCACTGTAACAGATACAGTAATAACAAAAAAGTTTGAAATGCTGCAAGAATTACCAAAATGGGACACAGAGACAGTGAACACATGCTGTTGGAAAAATGGTGCGGATAGACTTGCCTTAGGGCTGATACGAAACTTCAATTTGTTTTAAAAAAAAAAAAAAAAAACACTACCACATCTGTGAAGTGCAATAAAATGAGGTATGCCTGTACTTACCTAACCTCTTTAATTAATATTAATCACATCTCCATCTCCTTTCTTCCACATACAGAATGCAGGATCTTAGGGATACAGAAGGAGAATTAGAGTATCCTTATCTATCTCATTTGTCTTATCACATTATACATATAATACTCTCAGAGTGAAAATACTAATACCACCACTGTAGTATGATTACTGAAAATCGTTAAAAAACTAAACAACCTTTAGTTAAAAAACGAAACAACTTGTTAAAACCCATGCTATGTCTATTCTCCCTCCATTTAAAAATGATGTATTCTGTATTTTCAAGACCACATCGCTGTTACATTCAACAGTCTCTCCTCTCTTGGTTCTGTGAGTAACTACATTGAAGTGCACTCCATCAGTCATTGTGTCAATCTCCCACCAGGCATTTGGATCATCTGAAGCTTGTTCTTGGGTGGATTCCTTAAGAAGGGGTCATGGGAACAATATTCTCTGAGTTCTTGTATACTGATAATAACTTATCTGTGATCTTTTTACTTGAAAGTGAGTTTTTCTGAATATAAAATTGTTAGGCAGGGACAGTGCCTCACACCTGTAATTCCAGCAGTTTGGGAGGCCGAGGCAAGTGGACTTTTTGAGCCCAGGAGTTCAAGACCAGCCTGGGCAACATGGTGAAACCCCGTCTCTACAAAAAATAAAAAATTAGCTGGATGTGGTGGTGAGTCCCTGTGGTCCCAGCTACTTGGGAGTCAGGTGGGAGGACCTCTTGGGCCTTGGAAGATCAAGGCTGCATTGAGCTATGATCGTGCCACTGCACTACAGCCTGGTTAACAGAGTGAGACCGATCCTGTTTCTAAATAAATAAATAAAATTATTGACTCACAGTTTTTTCCTTGAGTATCTAAATACCTTATTCCATTTTCTTTTGGCATAGGTGTTGCTGTCAAAGTCAGATTATAATCTAATTTCTTTTCCCTTGTAAATCATATGCTCTTTTTGCCTAAATGTTCGTAAGATTTTTCTTCTTCAAATATAGTTAATTTTACTAGAGGATTATTGGTCATTCTGAGTTGGTATCTCTAGATACCATGGTATGCTCTTTCAATATATAGTTTCCCATCTTTTTTTTTCTTGAATTACAGTTCTTAATGTTTTGTTTTGTTTTTTTTTTTTAAATTTCCATTCCCTTGCTTTGGTTTTCTTTATCAGAGGCTCTTGTTATCCATATGCTTTGTCTTCTTTACTTCTCTTTAGTAGTTGTCAGTTTCTCTTCAAACCTCTTTTCTTTTTCTTCCCTCCCCTTCCCTTCCCTCCTTTTCTTTCTTTTTTCGAGACAAGGTCATGCTCTGTCACCCAGGCTGGAGTACGGTGGCAGGATCATGCCTTGACCTCCTGGTCTCAAGCAGTCCTCCCACTTCAACCTGCTGAGTAGCTGCAACCACAGGCATTTACCACCATGTCCAGCTGATTTTCTCTTTTTTTGTAGAGACGAGGTTTCTCACAATGTTGTCCAGGCTGGCCTCTAACTTATGGCCTCAAGCATTCCTCCCAGCTTGGCCTTCCAAAGTGTTGGGATTACACGTGTGAGCCACCATGCTAGGCCCCAAACCTTTTTTTTTTGTTTTTTCTTTTTTAGATTTTATTATTATTATTATTTTGCTCTTTTCCTTTTATTTCTTTTGGGGGCATTATTTGTTGTGTTTATTTGCTCTTATGTTCTTTCTTGGTTTGTCTTCATTTCTAATTTTTTTCTTGATTTCTGTCACTTTATTTTTTGAGTTTTTCAAGTTCTGATTTATAATGTTTTATGTATTATTTTCTTATTTTGAATTACTATAATGTAGTTTTTATCTCTTTTGAGCATGTCTTTTTAGCATCTTTGTATTGTCTAAAGGGATGTTATTCTCTGTCTTATTCTCTTTTGTTCTGACAGTAATTTTGGAATTCAACCTTGATTTTTTTTTTTTTCTTGCTTTTTTTTATGTGGATTTAATTTTCCCAAGCTTTTTAGATGATGGCTTGGTTCAGAGAGCTGCTCTAATTTCACAGAGCTCCCTCTCTGACATCTTCAGATAGTGTTCAGAAACATAGTGCCTTGCTTTCTGAGATTTCCTGGCCTGGCTTTTATGTAGCCTCTCTTATGCTTTTATCCCTCTTATTTCTATCCTGCTGAAATTCGATTTCATTTCCTGGAGTGTCTGCTTTGTGGGCCCATCTGGAAGGGAGCCTTCTCTGGGTGATTTTGAGAGTGCTGGGGTCTAGATTGTGCCTGCCTCTTCAGACCTTTTAAATTCAGTACTCCTATGCCCAGCTTCTGTTGGAAAAAGCAAAATCCTTCCCAGTTTCTACTGCTGATCTCACACCGGCCTGCTGCCCTCAGGTCTGTCAGGTGTCCCCTTGCTGTCCCCTCCCACACAAACCCGAGGCCGATCACATGCAGGTCGTGTGGCTGTTGGTGTTTGCTCCTACCCACTTGAATTTTGGGGATATCACCTAGTTTGTGTAAATGTTGTCCCTGGATTTTTGTTTTATTTTGTTTTCTGCTAGCTCTGTATTTTTATGGAGGGACTTTGGAAAAACCCCCAAACAATGCTGCCACTGAGATTCTGCCATCTCCCAGAATCCTCAGTGTTGCCCTTTTACTGGCATTGCTGGAGTGCACATTTTGTAAATTAAATAATGCTTTGGGATAAATCTTTCTAATTTAAAAAAGTCTTTAAGTATAGAACTGATATTTAAATCACCCTTTAATCACTTAATATCCCCCATATCATGTTATTATTGGAGTAATTGAAGCTTGTATAGCTTAGCAGTTGAAATGAAAGTTTAAAGAAATATTTGATCTTCTCCTAGCCTACCTGCTTCTTAATACCTTATTTTCCACCTTGCTCTTCTGAAGGTAAAAGAACACTGTACTATAGATCAAATGGTTTCAGACAACACCCGCCATCCGCCCCCGCCCTTTTTTTTTTTTTTTTTAACAGAAAAGCTCTGTGTAGTTTCTCAAGCCTAGGCTATTGGTAGTAGCTCATGAGCTACAAATAGTAGACAGTATAACAATGCTTAGTTTTAGAAGAAGAAGGATACCAAGGAGAGCCCGAGAGTAGGAGTTCTGAGCATTTGCAGGTCGCTTCGCTTAAATGCTCTCAGCCCCGATTGCCTCACATATAATACGGAGGTATGATAATAATAATTATGCCTATCAAGAGAGTCAAAAGGAAGCTGTACATGTATAATGGGCTGTTATTTTTTGTAATGGGGATTTTGATGTATACCTATAGTGGATTCCTAGCAACAAGAGTACCTTTAATAGATATTTTGTAGAAAAATACAGTGGAACCAGTTTATCAAACGAACTATAAAAGAATAAAAGTAATTTTTAAAAAACTGCTTTTGGGATTACTTATGGTATATAAATCCATGAAGTCCTAAGCATTGAAGTGTTGGTTTGCTAGTTTTGTGGGCATTGATTTAGTGACAGCCACTTTGCAGTTTTAGGAGAGGGAATACCAATCTTAAGATACATCCCCCCATTGTTTAGGCGGGGCTTCTTGCAGCCTAAAAGTAAATTATATTGACACAGTTTACCTTTCATGTACTACTTTGTGAAATAGTGGTTTATACTATCACACAGCAGTTGTGTAAATCCTACTCCTGGAAACTACACTTCACTCCTACCTTTTGCAAAGTTTTGGCTCTGTGAGTTCTTTTCTTCAGCAGTATCTTCTCAAAGAGAGTTTTAAGATTGTGGCTACCTAAGTATTTTACTTGGGGAAATTTTAGCTCCAAGAAAATAATAGTGCTTTAAATAATACAAAGAGCAGCCAAGTTAAGTTTAGTGAATGATGTTGATTCAACATTGTTCCTTATCTGCAGGGTAATAATCAAACACAAATGCAAAAAAATGGCTAATTCGGACAATGGGGTTGCATAATTGTTCCTTCCAGAGTCTGGGAGATGGAAAGATCTTGCAAAATGATAGTCTTAATTGTCTCCAGCTATGTAATAGTCCAAATTTTTAAGTTTAAAGGACGCTTCCCCCCTTCTCTCAAATCAATTTATTCTTCTGCAGAAATAAACAAAAATAAATACCCTATCTAATCCATTTTTGCTTCCATTATAAATTTTCCTAATATAGTTTGTTTTTGGCGGGTGGGAAGGCATTTGACAAAGACTGGAAAACCTGCTAGACAAATTCTGAAAGAGCTTTAATGCTTTCTAATATAGTTTTTACCCTGAAATAAAAATGGAAGTTGATGTTTTGGTTCCTCTCAGGCATTCAGCAGGGAGGGCTTTGTCTTAATTCCATTTTGTACAGATTGCATCTGGGCCATTTGCCAGAGGATATTATAACCCTGGCAGATCGGAACCCAACACTCAGTTCTTAGTTTTCCCGAACTCGGTGCCGCTCTGCACGTCATGGTTCATTTGGGAATGCCCTGATGCCCTACATGCAGGCCTTTGTGGGCGTCTGTGGGACGCTGTGCTGCTCTGCAGCTGCTAACCACATCTTTAAGCTTTTTCCTGTCTCATGTCTTTTCTTCATTTCCCCTTTGGAATTGGTTTCCTTAGCATTAGAAAAATAGGGTCTTTTGGGGGCTAACCCTTTTTACGGCTGTAACTCTAGCCCTAGCACAGTAGCAAGTTCATGATGGGTAATTAAAATAGGGAAACAGTGTCTGGAAAGCAGTATTTGAAAAATAAAACTATTAATTAATTGTACTTTAAAATTAGTATGTGAGAGAAACCCAAGTGTTTTAGTTTTCCTTTTTTCTTGTTGGGATTGTTCTCCTGAGTTGTTCTTTTTCCACATCCAGGCTTTCACATGTGAAAAGGATGCCCATGATACAGTAGTTCTGAACATGTGCTTAAAGTTGTTTTTTTCTAGAACCACAATGGGATTTTACTGATGGATTCACTTATTCATGTAGGAGCCCTTGGAACTGATTTCATTTTTTTGGTTATATAGATGAGAGGTTTCTATGTTGCGCAGGCTGGCCTCGAATGCCTAGCCTCGCCTCCTTATGCACCAGGACAACAGACCTGAGCCCCCGCAGCTCCTCTGATTTCATTTTTGTCCTTTCAAAACAAAACAAAACATTGTCATAGTAATGTGTTGTCCAAATAGAAAATGTTAGGAACACACAGTATTATTTAAGTTAAGAAAATAAAATAAAAAAGAGGGAGTAGGGATAACTTGTACTCTTTGCTGTGCTGAGATGCCTACTCTGGGTGTTTTATGTCTGTTTTCCTCTGCACTCACTGCATACAGGTTTGAGAAAGCTGGTTGGTATTACAATACCAGTCTGTAGCCATAGAACAAAGAAAAGCTAAGCCTACTCAGAGATCAGATCTGTCGTTACTGTGGTAATTGGCCTAGGTATAAACCAGAGCTTTCACACATATGATATCTTGGGTGTAAATTAGTTAGTATTAATTAATTGGGTACAGTGCTGAATTAATTTGAAGACAAGACTCCTTCTAAGAAATTCTGATGTTCAGACCTAGAAATATATATGAGGTCATAGTGGTCATATTAACAGCAAGAAAAGTCATCATGAAAATATGGTAGGCTCCTTTTTTTTTTATTTTGCCATGCGCTATTCTAAGCCTTTGTGTGCATGATTATATTTAGTTATTGTATCAGCACAGTAAGCCATGAGTGTGGCCTATTTTACAACTTAGGAAACAGGCTCAGAGAGTGACAGTTTTGTCAAGGGTCACACAGCTGATAAAAGGCCCAGCCATACCCAGATCTGTCTAGCTCCAAAGAAAGCCCCATGCTCTTCTCCCTTGTTGCAGTATTTCCTATTAGGGTAGTGTTTTGGGGCATGCAAAATGTTTGAGCTCATTTAACCCTTCTAGTAACCCCTGAGTAAGCACAGCTGTCCCCAGTATCAAGGAAATTCAGGCTCCCGGAAGTGAAATCCTTCCTTAATGCTAACATGACCAATTAGTGTCCCAGCTCTGACAGGAGCCTGTGTCTTCTGACACCCAGACCAGCATCCCATATTACATACAAAAGGGCCAAACATGCACCAAGTAGTGCTTCTGTTTGTTGTTGTCCCTGAGCTGCAGGAACATCAGTCCAAACCTGCAAGCCGTCACCCGAAGTAGCAGACAACCCTGAAGACGGCAGAGAGCCACATAATGGCAGTCCTGTGAGCAGGGCCTGTGGGCACCAGCCAGAGCACATGTATGCTGGTGTGGAAAGACCTACAGACCGCCCCCAAGCCCCCAGCTCTTTCCACAGTCCACTGTAGAGAACACCACCCCCTCTTTACCAGTGGACGCAAGACTTCAATTGTCTTCTCGTTTCATTTCAGAGACTTTTTCACTCAACTTTCTTCTCACATTGCAGTCCTTGTGCTTACAGTATTATTAGCTTTTTCACTCTGATGCTTTTTCCCTAGCAGCTCCTGAGCCAGCTTCTTTATGGCATTGTTTAAATGCTGCATACGCTTTTTAGAAAATTGTTCTACACATCTGTGTTTTTTATTTTGAGACTGGATATTCAATTTCTCCTTATTTTCTTCTCTACTTTCACCTAAGTCTTGTTCATCCTTAGAGGTCACCTCCTCAGGGAGCCCTCCTTGGTGAACCAAGCTTGCTTAGCAGGAAGCTTATTTCATAGTAGTGCGGTTGGCTTATGCCAGCATAGCACTGGTTGCACTGTGTGGTTCCTAGTGAATATACAGGCAATAATAACAACTAACACCCAGTGTCTGCCTTACGCCAGGCATTCTTCTAAATGTGTCAGTTTCATGTCACCATGTTAGTCTTCAAACCGCCTCACAGAGGGCAGGTTCAATATTAAGTCCTGGAAAGGTTAGGTGAATGTCCCCAAGGTCACACCACTGATATGTGACTGAATCAGGAATTCAGTCACATCAATCTGGCCAGAGCCCATCATCTCAGCCCTGCTGTGTACTGTCTCTGCATTCTGGAGGCACTATGTGTGTGTCTGGCTCTGTGCTGAGGGTTAATTCCTTAAATCTCTTAGCACACTTCTCAGGCGTAGGTACTAATGTTTTCTCTATGCAGTGATGTTTGCCAGGATCATCACAGTAAGTAGCCCAGGCAGGATTTGAACCAGACTCTGCCTGACTGCGGTGCTCACTCTCTAACCCTCTGTATCACACCACTTGGATTTGTTGTCTTCGATTTTCAGTCTGATAGAAGTCTCTGCTTTCTGTTAGACCATCAACTTCTCAAGAGCAGGGCCTGTATTTAGTTACACAGTACTAGATGGGTTACAAGAGAATTTATTGTAACTCATTAAACGTGTTACAAGAAAGAGTTAACCAAGGTAGTAAAATGGGTTAGGTGCTTGTCTTATGTGCATAAACCCAGCCAAGGGAACCATTAAACCAGCTGGAGGTGAGGTAAAGAAGGAACACACAGAGTTTCCTTATTTTAAAAATTAATAAATGTTTTTGCTTCATCATTAAAATTTTCTTTTAATCCAGGAAAAGATGATGGGGAGAAGCTAGAGAAAGGAAAAGGTTGAGTCCCCATTATGAGCTCTGCTTCTGCCCTCATATTTTAAGGTTGGAAATGCTGATTATAACCAAAGCCTCCCATCACTCCACATCTCATTAATGATTTGGAAAATGCACTGGCTGTGCTCAGAGTTAGACACAGAAGCGTTTTCAGTCCTTACGAGGAAACCCAGCAGGCCATGGTTGGGGTGCCATCTGGAGATCGAAGGTGGTATTACCACTCTGTCAGTTCTAAGTGGGGTCACAGTGCATCTTGCAAAATGCATTTCCTGTTAAGTCACTAAAGTCCCATTTCATAATTGTTTTTCTGTCGACTTCATGCTTTGATCAGATTAGTAGTCACTGTTTTCTGTGTGTTCTGTTCAAAATGTCAGTCCTGCTTTATATTCAAATAGTCAAGTTCAATGTGGAGTTATTTCACTAATCATAAATTCTTGAATAAAAATAGTGCATATCAGGATGAAAGCTGACATGCAGTGCTGGAGGAGAGCAGATGCCCACATTCTCCACAGGGGAAAGAGGCCTGGGTCAAGATCTGTTCCGCAGAGGATCCTTTTCCTTCTCTGCTTGTTCACACCTGCCTTGCTTAAAATTTGCTGAATGATGGTGGGGCTTTGGGGAAATTAGGTGATGTTCTAAACTTGGGCCCTCAAAATGCAGGTTTATTTTTGCCATGATTTGCATAAGGGGTTATATTTAGCCTGGGCAGAATTGAGCTGTAAAAATGAACAAATCACTCAACTCATGACCTTTTCCCACTCTTCAGAATGGCAAACTTTTCTCATTTTTTTGCAGGACAGTTGAACTGAGCTGAACCCTAAACACTCATCCAGTCTAGATCTCTGCCTTCCACTAAGCAATTGAAAACAGACAATTGTTTGTCCCTTCTTTAAAGTTCCCACAAAGGAAAATTCTATTTCTCACGTGTTCTAGTGTTGAACATGATTTTTCACTGACAAGTTCTTAAATTTTTCATGAGCTAGTTCCTCAAAATCATTTTCTGATGGTAAATTTACTTGTTTTAATCTTCATGTAGAAGATAATGATTTTAAACGTTAGCTTTTTCATAAGCTTAAATACTATTTAATATCTGGTCTTCTGTAGGGTTCTTGATGCTACTCAGCTTACCTGTAACTCAGCCCTTTTCTTAGAGGTTGTTTGTTTCTTAACCCTTTGAAACCTTTCTCTTCCATTGTTAAACGTAAAGTCTTTCATTCCTTCCACTCATACTTTCCCTGTCCCTTTCTCCCCCTGTGCCCAGGCATGTGCTCAGTTAAGATATGGCGAGTCTTCTGCATGTCTTCACCAGTCAAGAGGATTTTTTTTTAAGTCACAAGTTTTATTGAGATATAAGTCACATATAATTCACTCATTTAAAATGTACAATTCACTGATTTTTAGAATATTCTCAACCATCACCACAGACAATTATAGAAAATTTTCATCACCTCAAATAGAAACCCAAATCCTTTAGCTATCACCCCTCCACCTGTCTCCCTCCACACTCCCCAACACTAAGCAACCACTATTCTACTTTCTGTCTTCATGGATTTACCTCTGCTAGACATTTCACATACATGGAATCCTGCAATATGCGGTCTTCTATGTCTGGCTTCTTTCACTTTGCACAATGTTTTTAGAGTTTGCTCATGTTGTAGCATGTATCAATACTTCATTCTTTTTTATGGCCAAATAATATTCCAGTGTATGAATATGTCACATTTTGTTTAGCCATTTATCAATAGATGGATATTTGGGTTGTTTCCACCTTTGGGCTGTTACAAATAATGCTTCCATGAACATTCTTGTACAAGTTTTTGCATGGACACATAGTTTCCATACTCTTGGGTATATCCCTAGGAGTGGAATTACTGGGTCATATGATAACTCTGTTTAATTATTTGAGGAACTGCCAAGCTGTTTTCCAGAGTCTGCCACCAAATGGTGGCTGTACCATTTTACATTCTCACCAGCCATGTACGCAGGCTTTGATTTTTTCACATGCTTATAAACACTTGTTATCTGTCTTTTTGTTTCTAATGGGCATGAAAAGAGAGCTTGTGGTTTTGATTTGCATTTCTGTAAAAACTAATAATGCCAAACATCTTTTCATTTGCTTTTTCGCCATTTATATGTCTTCCTTAAATGTCTATTTAGATGACTGGCCTGTTTTTAAATTGGATTATTTGTCCTTTGGTTGAATTCTGAGAGTTCTTTATATATTCTTGCTATAGGTCTCTTATCAAATGTATGATTTGCAAGTTATTTTCTCCCATTCTGTGGGTGGTTTTTTCACTTTCTTGATAGTGTCCTTTGAAGCACAAAAGCTTTTAATTTTGATGAGGTCAATTTATTTTTTTCTTTTGTAGTATTTTCTATAATACATGTTATAAAAATATTAAGTGTATTTTTATTTTCCAAGTGTAAAATTATAGAAAATATGTTTTAAGGCCGGGCGCGGTGGCTCACGCCTGTAATCCCAGCACCTTTGGGAGACTAAGATGGGCATATCATGAGGTCAGGAGATCGAGACGATCCTGGCCAACACGGTGAAACCCCGTCTCTACTAAAAATACAAAAAATTAGCCGGGCGTGTTGGCAGACACCTGTGGTCCCAGCTACTCGGGAGGCTGAGGCAGGAGAATGGCGTGAATCTGGCAGGTGGAGCTTGCAGTGAGCCAAGATCGCGCCAGTGCACTCCAGCCTGGGCGACAGAGTGATACTCCGTCTCAAAAAAAAAAAAAAAAAAAAAAGAAGAAAAGAAAATATGTTTTAAAAATTACATCATCATCTCATCAAGAACCACAGACTTAGCTAAGTGTCTTCATCCCAATCCTTTTCTTGAGTGTTTCAATCATTTTGTATTTTTCTTTCAATTTTTTGCATGCTTCTAACTGGAGAGTTTTGAACTTCACAAGGAATTTAGAATAAAATCCCAAATAATATTAAATAAAAGCTGAGAGGTAATGTTTGCAGTCCTTGTTGGTATCCTGATCTCCGGTAACATATTACATTTTAAAAACAGCTGATACTTGGGAGGCTGAGGCAGGAGAATTGCTTCAACCTGGGAGACGGAGGTTGCAGTGAGCCGAGATCGCGCCACTGCACTCCAGCTCGTTCAACAGTGTGAGACTCCGTCTCAAAAAAAAAGAAAAACAGCCTAGCACAGTCATTTCACAACATTCTGCCTTTCATCCACATATCACTGTATGTTCTGTTTATATAGAGCAAATCTTTAAAGTGGATGGTTACTGTAAATGTGATAATGAAAGGCAGTAGCTTTCATGTGGATCATCTTTCTTCCTTCTCCAACAGGTATGGCAGATCCCAGAAAATGGACTCACGCTTTCCCTGACTGAACCTGTGGTGATTTTGGAAGGCCACTCAAAGAGAGTCGGCATCGTGGCTTGGCATCCAACAGCCCGCAATGTGCTTCTTAGTGCAGGTGAGAGCTGAGCTCAGCGGTCCTCCCCTTGTCTTCCACTCTTGTGGCTCTCTGAGTGGGGGGAAGCAAATGTGTTTTGGTTGTGTGCTCTATGGTTTTAAAGCAGATTATTAGGAAGCCATGGTGAAGAGGATTGGGTGAGGTGCACTGCTCCCCCAGCCCACACACATACTTGTGTGTGTGTGTGCATGTGCGTGTCTTTCAGGGCCACTTTGACAACCTGAGGAAAGCTATGTATTTCCTGCTATAATTTCAGCAGGTTTCATGGTTCCTGCCAGGGCTCTCCATGAACCATAGTTTTGTTTATTTCTGATATGTAGAAGGTATACTTGGTTGGGAGCCAGAAACCCTGGGTTCCGTCTGTGGTGTTGCTGCTGGCTTTGGGAGACCCCATTAGGCAAATACGCTCCTTCCTTTTTAAAAAAACTCATTTTCCCCTGCTATACAATTATATATATTAGTATATGTTCTCTATAGTATACACAAAAGGAAAAAAAAATCACTTTTCATCCCACTACTCAGAGGGAAGATCATTATTACTTTTTTGATGTTTCTTTCTGAAAGGTATTTCTGTGCACATACATAAATTATTTTACACACAGAGATGGATTCATACACTTTACACATGGGCTGCTTTCTGTACTTGGTGGTACGCTGTGACCCTTTTCAAGTGCCATTGAACATTCTTCTATTTTTAATGACTGCATAGTAATCCATTTTCTGGATATACCTCATTTTACTTGATTAGTCCCCTATTTCTGGACATTGGTGGTGTACAGAAATCTTTTCCTTTATCTAAAATTGGAGATTTCATTTTCTTTTATGGAAGCAATACAGAGAGCATGAGGGAACTTTGTGGGATGATGGAAATATTCTATATCTTGATCATAGTAGTGGCTACATGAGTATATACATTTGTTGAAACTTACCAAATATATGCTTAAGATAGGTGCATTGTATTGTATGCAAGTTACACCTTAATAAAAGTGGTTGCGAGGCACGGTGGCTCATGCCTGTAATCCCAGCACTTTGGGAGGCCGAGGCGGGCGGATCACGAGGTCAGGAGATCGAGACCATCCTGGCTAACACGCTGAAACCGTGTCTCTACTAAAAATATAAAAAAAATAGCCGGGCGTGGTGGCAGGCGCCTATAGTCCCAGCTACTCAGGAGGCTGAGGCAGGAGAATGGCATGAACCTGGGAGGTGGAGCTTGCAGTGAGCCGAGATCGCACCACTGCACTCCAGCCTAGGCGACGTAGCGAGACTCCGTCTCAATAAATAAATAAATAAATAATTAAAATAAATAAAAGTGGTTTATTTAAAAAGTGATACTAATGTTAGAGATAGAATTTTTAAAGGTCTTTCCCCTCACCAGTAAAAAGGAGGGGGGGCAGTTCAGTTTTTAACTGGGAATACAGAATGTTTATGATTCACAGTGAATTAAATAAAAAATTATAATGCCAAGTACCTATTGAAACTAAGGCCCACTTTTCAAAAAAGGTGCCATGTTTTTTATAGTCACCATTGACTATACTTGGGAATGATTTTTGATGTTCTATTCAGAACCTCAGTCTGATTAAGGAGAGGAGAAAAATTCCAGAGCTGGAATTCCGTCATGGAAAATTTCCTGCTACCTTTCTCATCAAGGCTCAACATAGGGCAACAGCAACAGACTGGTCTGCATTCTCCCTTTTACATGTGAAGGAGAATGGGTGATTGTCATGTTCTGCATATTTTTAGACTACGTGATCCAGCTGCCGGGGCTGAAGTTACCTGTTTGCCTATGTGTTTGCCTATGAGGAATAAGACAGAAGAAGGTTCAATTGTCCATCCCAGAGCTTAGCTTCAACTTTGTTTGTTTGTTTGTTTGTTTTTTGAGATGGAGTTTTGTTCTTGTTGCCCAGGCTGGAGTGCAATGGCGTGATCTCGGCTCACCGCAACCTCTGCCTCCAGGGTTCAAGTGATTCTCCTGTCTCAGCCTCCCAAGTAGCTGGGACTACAGGCATGCGCCACCGCACCTGGCTAATTTTGTATTTTTAGTAGAGACGGGGTTTCTCCATGTTGGTCAGGCAGGTCTGCAACTCCTGACCTCAGGCGATCCGCCTGCCTCTGCTTCCCAAAGTGCTGGAATTACAGGCTTGAGCCACCACGCCCAGCCAGTTTCCTACTTCTAACCCTTAGGTAACTTAAGTATCCTGGATATTAGTGGCTATTTTTTCTAAATGATTTCAAAATTGCTTTATTGGCAAGAATCCACCTCTAGGATGTCCTTCCCATATTTTGCTTCATCCTTGAACTAACATCCTAGGAGCAACACATGCTGCCTTTTTTTTTTTTTTGAGACAGAGTCTGGCTCTGTCACCCAGGCTGGAGTGCAGTGGCGCGGACTCGGCTCACTGCAAGCTCCGCCTCCCGGGTTCACGCCATTCTCCTGCCTCAGCCTCCCAAGTAGCTGGGACTACAGGCGTGCACCACCACACCTGGCTAATTTTTTGTATTTCTAGTAGAGCCAGGGTTTCACCATGTTAGCCAGGATGGTCTCCATCTGACCTCATGATCCGCCCGCCTCGGCCTCCCAAAGTGCTGGGATTACAGGCGTGAGCCACCGCGCCCGGCCAGCAAGCAACACATGCTGCCTCTTTTTAAAGGGTCCTGGAGGCTTGGGGCAGACCCTTGAAGGAAGGAAGGAGTTGGTGAGCTGAGGTGGTGACTGAGTTGACATCATGGGCCTCTTTCAGAATCCGTTTCTGAATCCATGTAGCTACTTGATTACAGTTTGGGCTTCTCACCATGATCAGAGCAGTCTTGGTCTATTTTTCTCTTCATTTAAAGGTACATCTCTGTTGTGAGCAAACAGGCCTTACTCTTGGCTTTTTCCCTTCCACTGTTGCACCATACTTTAATATCCCAAAGCTGTGTCTTAGAGCCTCACTGATTTGAATAACCTGCCACCCAGAGTTTTTATTGAGTGCCCTAAACAGTTATTTAAACCTTTTATTTTTAGTTTATTTGGCAGAGAAATAAGCTATATTCGCCCTGATGCTTGTTTTACTAGAAAAGGAAACTTGAAGTCACTTGGGTCTACCAGCCCAGTTAACTCTTTAAAGAAAATAGGGTTGGTTCTGTTTTGGTTTTTTCTTTGTTTTTGTTTGGTTGATTGTTTCATATGAACCCAAACTTAACAAGTTGTAAACTTAATAAGTTGTATTTTTACTTTAACACCTTTATTTGTTTTATACAAACTTTTTCTTTGTCACTTCAGTTTTTAACTCTCTTAGTAAGTAGGCCTCTAGTAGGATCTCTGACAATCAGCTGCATCTTTTCTCTGTCTCTTTCTCTACATATACACACATATATTCTCACTGTATCTGTAGTTTTCTGAGTGTGTTGTATAGGTGTTTCTAATCTTCTAATCTCTGATGGTTTTGCCTATTTTAGGCTGTGATAATGCCATTATCATCTGGAATGTAGGAACAGGGGAAGCCCTTATAAACTTGGACGATATGCATTCAGACATGATTTACAATGTGAGCTGGAACCGGAATGGCAGTCTGATCTGCACAGCTTCCAAAGACAAGAAAGTGAGAGTCATTGATCCCAGGAAACAAGAGATAGTTGCTGTGAGTATTCCTAGTATGAAAACTCAGTAGTCGGGGCACTTGAGTGAGTGTGAGCTCTCTGCTTTTTAAGGCAGGCAGCAGTACTGGTGAGTGGGACCCTGTTGTGTGTAGATACTAACTGTGAATAAGAAAAGGCTTATAAAGGCTTCTGTCTCCCCAGTTGTGCTTCTCTCCAGAGTTGTAAATTTTCCAGCTTTTACTCAAGTCTCTCACTTCGTAGCCTTTTTTCACAAAGAAATAGTTTGTATCAGTTCACTAGAGTCCTTAAGAGTTTATAAGTCTTGATCAATTAAACCAATTGGCTGCATTCCTGATTTTGCAGCTTAGTGTTGAATATTGATGAATCAGTTCCTCACCCTTTTCCAAACACAACTGTTAAAGATGCAACAGGTGGCCGGGCATGGTGACTCACGCCTGTAATCCCAGCACTTTGGGAGGCCAAGGTGAGTGGATCATTTGAGGTCAGGAGTTTGAGAGAGACTAGCCTGGCCAACATGGTGAAACACTATCTCTACTAAAAATACCAAAAAAAAAAAAAAAAAAAAAAAAAGAGCCCGGTGAAAAGCAACAGGTTCTCTCATCAGCTTAGTGTCTTAGTTTCTGCCAACCAAACTGGACCCCAACAAAATCACATACCCTGACAAAAGATGGACATTCGGGTCTTCAATCAGTGTTGAAACTACACGTTGTGAGTCTGAGAAGGCCTCACTTGCCACACTCTGAGGCCCTTCTTGGGATGTGGTTATTCTTTGGCAGCATTTCTTTTCAAGAGTTGGGCGATGATAGTAGCCAGTGCTTACTGAGCCCTGGGGACTTGTCCAGCCCTGTGTAAAGTGTTTTCTCCACCCGACATCTTCCAAGGGTTGTCCTAGTGCATTCATTAAACTACCAAGGTCAAGGAAGGAGTTAACTAGATAAGGCTTCTTTCTGCCCTATGATATTGGTGGCAATGGTAGGGCGTACCTAATCTTATGTTATTATCCTTGAGAAACAAACATTCGTCAGGGTCCTTTCATGTGTTTGATTTTCGCAGTGCATAGACTTGGGTTGGCAGTGGGTTATGGTGGAGAGAGTGAGGCTTCTGAGTCAAATCCTGGCACTCTTGCTGCCTCACGGAGCGGCCTTGGCCAGATCACATAGTATCTCTTTGTTTCCTCATCTGGGGAAGGGGGATGGTTAGCACTGACTTCCCTCCTACACCCAGGTGAACATGAATGGCAGTGAGTGAGGTTGGATCTATGCCTGAGTTTCCCCACTCACCTTGTCTTCTTGCAGTTTAATGTGTGGCATGTGCCTTTTTGCTCTCCAGGAGAAGGAGAAAGCACATGAAGGAGCAAGACCCATGAGAGCCATCTTCCTGGCTGATGGTAATGTCTTCACCACTGGGTTCAGCCGCATGAGTGAGCGGCAGCTGGCTCTCTGGAATCCGGTACGCCCTCCCCAGCGTTTCTGCTTGCTTTCACTTGAGTTTTCTGTCTGTTCTGAGCAGGTCTTCCGGTGAGTAAGTAGATTATGGGATTCTTAGTGTAGTTTTCTAAACGCCTGCTCATCTTAAATTGGATGTGAAGTTCTTATCCTCATTGGAGACTTACTGGTAAATATATTTCAAAGACATACTTTTGATAATCCTGAAGAGGCTGTTGACTATATTTTTTAAAAAGAACGTATGAAGAATCTAGTGTTTTGGATTTGGGAAATAAGTTCATATTTCATAAATAATACGATCAGTTGTTTAAATCAAAATAGTCATGCTTGGGAAAATGTTCATAATTAGCTTAAGTGGGGAAAAATAAAACATACATAGAATCAGCTCAATCTCAGTGTGTACATGTGTGGAAAGGAAATAGATCAAAATGATAATAGCTTCTGCCACCCACTGGGCTGTAGGATTTTGGAATATGGAATGATTTTTATGTTCTATTTTATATCTTTCAACTTTTTAAAAGCACACATATTTTATAATTTAAAAAGTACTTTTAAAAAATAAAATAGGGTGGGCACAGTGGCTCATCCCTGTAATACCATCACTTCAGGAGGCTGAGGCAGCTGGATCACTTGAGGCCAGGAGTTGGAGACCAGCCTGGCCAACATGGTGAAACTCTGTGTCTGCTAAAAATACAAAAATTAGCCGGGAGTGGTGGCATGTGCCCGTAATCCTAGCTCTCATGAGGCTGAGGCAGGAAAATCGCTGGAACCTGGGAGGCGGAGGTTGCAGTGAGCCGAGATAGCACTACTGCACTCCAGCCTGGGCAACAGAGGGAGACTCAGTCTTAAAAAAAGAAAAAGAAAACAGTCACAAAGGAGAAGGGCGCTCTCATCATTGTCATGAAATCACATTGATGTATGCGTGCATTATGTTGTCCAGTCAGTGAAATTTTTAGTGAATTGGATCTCATTTAGCATCCCTGTTGCTGTTTCCATGTATGAGTATTGTATGTGCATAGTTCAAACTTCTATTATTCTAGGAAAATGGCTCGCTTAATTAGGATAGAAGAATGTCTAATAAGGTCATAAAAATTTATTTTTAAAAAAATGTATACACACACATATATGTATTATTATCTTCCCCCCAGAAAAATATGCAGGAACCAATTGCTCTTCATGAGATGGACACTAGCAATGGGGTGTTGCTGCCTTTCTATGACCCTGACACCAGCATCATTTACTTATGTGGAAAGGTAAACAGTAATTTTGATGTTTGGTGGTAAATCCTATAAGTGGAAACATTTATCCTTCAGAGATTTAGAGGAGGGGCAATGTGTTGTATCTGTTTACTTTTTCTAATTTGTGTGTGTATGTTATAAGCTAAGGAGAGATAATTTGGTATTTTTTAGGTCTTGAGACTGGACTGTGTGCAGTTTGCCAGTTGTGCAGTGATAACACGCCATGTTCCATACTTTTGACTGAAGCAGGGGTTGGGCTGGAGTGTTGGGGAAAATGCTCCAATCAGGGCGCTCTTGTGAAAAAAAGAAGACACACTGGTGTTTCATTTTCACCTAGCAGTGCTACCTGATTGGCGATTTTATATTTATCTGTACTTGTGTCAGGGATGGGCAACCAGTTGGCCACATCGAATGCTGAAATTTGTTGGATAACCCTAGATGAGGATGTGTATACTTAGTACCACACACCATAGACTTGGAAGGAGAATTGGTGTTTTGTGGATGCAAACTTTTGAGGGCCTCAGAGACTCTCCAGAGGGTTCTTGTTTCTGGGGGTTCAGTGCCAGGGCCCTGGGCTTGAAGATACGAGACCTGACTAAAGCTCAGGGGTGATAACAGTTACAGGGAGACTCCACACTGAACTCCAAAAACCTTCCTCCTGCCTTATGAGCTCAGCATGCCTACACTGTGGGTAGCTTTATGATTTCACTTTTTAAGTGGGAACCTTATAATTCCCCCCCACCTTTTTTTGTAGGCTCAATTTCCCTTAGAACTTTTTGTAGTTGAAATAATTTAATAACAGTAGAGCTGTTGAGGTAGTCCCTAGACCTGTTAGATAGCCCTTCGCTGGGTGGTAAAGCTGGTGATGTTTGCTTTTCATAGTTGATTGAGCATGCTGCAGACCTGCTTTACATTTTTATAGGTCATTGTTTTAGAAACAGAGATCTTGTCTGTTTCCTTGAAAGCCATTTTACTGCAGATGTTAACAGGTGTTAAGTACATTTACCTTGCCATTGTTGCCCTTGACTGAATTAAAACAAACAAAATGAGCAGTTACTCAGATATGAGTAACATTAGATGGAAAATTCTTTTGGGTATGCAGAAATGACTAGTAAGGGTTTAGCTTCTTTTCCATTGCTTTAGATATCTCAATCATTGAGACAAATGGAAATCATGAGAACTGGGAGCACTGTTGAGGCATGATACCACCTAGCTATTTTTGTCTTCTTCTTTCTTACATATATGTATATCTCCTCTCTGCCAGACAAGATTGCCATCATTGTTCAGGTTGGTGTAACTGTGTGACAATTATTTGTACTTAGACTAACATATGCTTCAGCACTTAAAGATATCTGACTCTTCTAAGCAAGAAAGTAGTAGAATTGTACACATTGCCATGAGATGGCACATTCTGAGGATACTCACTAAAACTGAGTTTCTTCATTAGAAAAATCTCACTTTTTATCATCAACTCAGTTCCTGGTATTGGTGCCCTCAGGTCTGTGAACAGCATTGCGTTATACTTAAATCAATAATTGCATTCTCAGCAATTCTCTTAGTCTTTGTTTGTTTGTTTGTTTTTCGAAGTTGAATTGCAATGTAGCTGTTTGGCAGAGGCTTCAATGTTTTTGCCCTAACCCTGGCCTGGTGCCGAGGCTCAGGGGAGTAAAATTAAAGCCTTTTGTAGGAGGCCAAAGAGACCACTTAAAAGGCATGCTAGCATTTGATAAGTGAGGGGTTACTTTGTGAGGAAAAGAAACTGTCATATGCTTTAGGCAAGCCTCTTTATGAGGAAGAAAAGGTCAGCTACTGAAGTGGGGTCCCAACTAATGCTGGGTTTATAGAGGAAAGAGACACCCACATACTCCAGAGGTTTCAGTTAACAATCAGACACAGACTTGTCTCTGGTTTCTTACAGGGTGACAGCAGTATTCGCTATTTTGAGATCACGGATGAATCCCCGTACGTCCACTACCTCAACACATTCAGCAGCAAAGAGCCTCAGAGAGGGATGGGTTACATGCCCAAGAGGGGACTTGATGTTAACAAATGTGAGATTGCCAGGTAAAGAATCGAGATTGTCAGGTATTCTAGGTTGGTGTAACTGTGTGACAATTATTTGTACTTAGACTAGCATATACTTCAGATCTTAAAAATATCTGACCATTCTGAGCAAGAAAGTAGTAGAATTGTACCCATTGCCGTCAGATGGCACTTTCTAAGGATACTCACTAAAACCGAGTTTCTTCATTAGAAAAAAATCTCACTTTTTTTTTTTTTTGAGACAGAGTCTTGCTCTGTTGCCCAGGCAGAAGTGCAGTGTTGTAATCTCGGCTCACTGCAGCCTTCACCTCCCTGGTTCAAACAATTCTCCTGCCTTAGCCTTCCAAGTAGCTGGGATTACAGGCACCCACCACCACACCCAGCACATCTCACTTTTTATCATCATCTGAATGCCTGGTGATACCAGAGCAATACAGCTACAAGAAATTCTGTGAAGCCCATGTCTTTCTATCCTTGTGTGTACTGTGGAATTAATACCTCATTTCCTGCCCAGATAACTGAAGTGCAGCAATTAAGTGGCATAGCTGGGGTGTATTGCACACCTACTGAAATAGTGAAACGTGCTGGGCTTCATAGAATGTCTTGTAGCTGTATTGCTCTGGTATCACCAGGCATTCAGATGATGATAAAAAGTGAGCTGTGCCGGGTGTGGTGGTGGGTGCCTGTAATCCCAGCTACATTTTTATTCTTCAAACTGAGGCCATGGTCAGTGTTCCCTGGTGGGCAAGTAGGGGAGAGCCTGGCTCGGGGATGGAAAAGGGGGCGGTTTTCCTACCCTATGAGTGGAAGAACCAGAATCAGAACTGTATTTGGGGCCCCACTGGTCCTAAAATAGAGAAACCAAAGGTCCTACAGTGGGGCGATAGGTTAGCTTGATTTAGGAAGTTCAGCTATGATTTAATTTCTACCTCTCTGTACTACTTCTGATTTTTAAAAAATTCATATTCTAAATGCTGGGCTTCCTAAGGGACAGGCTTTTTTCTCATGCTAGTCAACAAATGTACCCTCTGAGACTCAGTGACCACTAGCCATTTCAACCAACAGAATAATTAGCATTACATTATCACAGGTAGGGTCATAGCAAACATTTGTATAACACTGTGTTTATACGGACTTTTAAAAACCTTGCTGTTCTGGTCTCACAATTAAATAATTGATGCTTATGTCTTTCAAAATAAAAGAATTTTTATAAGCCCCCTTTTTATATTAATCTCTAGTAAAAATACAAAAATTAGCTGTGTGTGGTGGTGGGTGCCTGTAATTCCAGCTACCTGGGAGGCTGAGGCAGGAGAATCCCTTGAACCCAGAAGGTGGAGGTTGCAGTGAGCCGAGATGGTGCCACTGTACTCCAGCCTGGGCAACAAGAGTGAAACTGTCTCAAACAAACAAAAACAAACAAACCAAAACTTTCTATGGGAGTTTTTGTTTGTTTTAGTTGGAATAATGAAGGAAAGCTGTTACAGATAATTGAAAATTGTGGTTTAAACCAAACTAATCAAAATGTGGTTCAAAATAGACTGAATTCGAGTTTATGATTACATCCAGTATTTCAAAACACATTTGTTGTCATCTAAAAGTTCCACATACTATAAACACAGTTGTTTGGAATGTCTCCGATTTATGAAGTGTTTCTTGAGCATTTATTATATGGCAGGCACTGTGCTAAATATGCCACTTGCTACCTCTTACTTTTCATAACAATCCTATGTGGTGGGTGTTACTTTTATCCCCATTTTATGGATGAAGAACTTAAGGCTTGCTGAGGTTGTCACACTCTCATGGGTTTTAGTAGTACAGCTGGAAGTCAAAGCCAAGTCAGTCTTTTTATTCGCTGTACTAACCACAGAATTTTCATTAAATCGGTCTTTAAAAATGTTTTTGGGCCAGGAGTGGTGGTTCACCCTCTAATCCCAACACTTTAGGAGGCCAAGGTGGGAGGATCACTTGAGCCTGGGAGTTCAAGAGCAGTATGGACAATCTAGTGAGACCCTGTCTCTACAAAACATTAAAAAAATTACCCAGGTGTGGTAGTATGTACCTGTGGTCCCAGTTACTCCAGAGGCTGAGGTGGGAGGATTTGCTTGAGCCCAGGAGGTCAAGGCCTCAGTGAGCTTGTGCCACTGCACTCCAGCCTAGGCGATAGAGCAAGACCCGGTCTCAAAAAAAAAAAAAAAAAAAAAAAAAAAATGTTTTTGGTTTATTTGGGACTCTTTTGGTTTTTGGTTTAAATAGTAAAGAGGAGGCCGGGCGCGGTGGCTCAAGCCTGTAATCCCAGCACTTTGGGAGGCCGAGACAGGCGGATCACGAGGTCAGGAGATCGAAACCATCCTGGCTAACTCGGTGAAACCCCGTCTCTACTAAAAAATACAAAAAACTGGCCGGGCGTGGTGGCGGGCGCCTGTAGTCCCAGCTACTCGGGAGGCTGAGGCAGGAGAATGGCGAGAACCCGGGAGGCGGAGCTTGCAGTGAGTTGAGATCCGGCCACTGCACTCCAGCCTGGGCGACAGAGCGAGACTCCGTCTCAAAAAAAAAATAAAATAAAATAAATAAATAAATAAATAGTAAAGAGGCACATTTGACACAACCTTCCCTTTAAAGAGGACGATGATTTTATAAACCTTTACCACCCTGAGCTCTACTCAGCTTTTGTTCCCCTGATGCGTTAGAGCAATGTGTCTGCCAGGTTGTCTTCAATGGACTCCTGCCCAGTATCAGATGCCAAAGGCTGCAGGTTTCCAGGAGAAATGAGTTTCACTGGTTTTGCATATTTGATGTGGCCGTGTCTTCTCTGACTTAAACTCTTAGAATTCAAAAAACAACATTTCCCCAGCAGCATTGACGCCCACACTCAACTCCCCCCTTGCACACCAGCCATTTGATCTGGTGATCTGGTCAGAATGCTCACTAAGGCCACCTCTTTTGCCAGGAGCTTTAGAGAGATTTTTTTGTTGTTTCCCATCTTGACTGACAAAGAAAATTGGCTTGACCTTATCAGGGTCATCATAAGAGAAGTCGTTTCTGGTCTGTTTAGTTCTCTTGTACAATACAAACAAAAATGTTTTACCTTTCTTCCCCATTACAGAGCTCTTTGCTCCCTTCTTCCAATATTACAGTGCAAGTTGCTTTACATTCCCTTTCCACATTTTGGATAGTTTCACATTTTTTCTTGAGTGTCATGTACGAGGTGGTTTGCTTGGAAGGGAATATCATAATCTACGATTTTTTTTGTTTGTTTTCTAAAAGTCATATTTATACTTACACATGTTCAACCACCTCAAGCTGGCAGAAGACCTTGTACCCACGTTGCATTGTAGATACAGTCTAACAGATGTGCGTTCTTTCCTGTATGTTGACATGGTAATTTTTTCACAAGTGAGTCAGTTTCAGTGTTGCTATTATTTCTACCAGTTTGTCTGCCCCCCAGATAATTGGCATCATACATAGACCTCTACTCATGGTTCTTGTCTCCAGTCTGCCATTTCTTAGCATAGTGACTCTCAGCTTCCGTTCTGTCATCTGTCAACTAGGAACACTAAGTTCTGCCTATTCCCAGGGTGGATCAAATGCGGGGATGGGTAAAGAGGCACTTGACATTTCAGACAACATTGTAGAAAACTCATTATTCATCCTGTTAGTCAACCTCATATTTCACTAAATGCAACTTTGCCTTTATTTCCCCTCTGAAGATTCTTCAAACTTCATGAGAGAAAGTGTGAACCTATTATCATGACTGTTCCCAGGAAGGTGAGTGCCCAGTTTTCTAGACAATCCATGTTTTAAACAAATGTAAAAATGAAATTCAAAAATCCCAGGCCTTTCTTCTTCCTTACCCGTGGGTGCCAAATGTCTCTTGTAGTCTGACCTTTTCCAAGATGACCTGTATCCTGACACAGCGGGGCCAGAGGCTGCGCTGGAGGCAGAAGAGTGGTTCGAGGGCAAGAATGCAGATCCCATCCTCATCTCCTTGAAGCACGGGTATATTCCAGGCAAAAACAGGGATCTCAAGGTGGTCAAGAAGAACATTCTGGATAGCAAACCCACTGCAAACAAGAAGTGCGACCTGATCAGTGTCCCCAAGAAAACTACAGACACAGCCAGTGTGGTGAGGACCACTGACTGGAGTGCAGGGGTGCTTGGCTGGTTCGGGCTTTATCGTCTGGAAAGCCCTTGTGGTCCGGGGCGTCGGCAAGTACTGTCCCAGCTGGGTGCACGGGGGTTTTCAGTAAATGAAAAAGTGGGAGAAGGTCCTCGGTCTCGTGATGGTGGTGGTTTGTGGCCACACTTGCCTCCTTTAACGGAGTTAAAGCTCCTTTAGCCCCATTAAAGGAACCAAGTGTGGCCACAAACCACCAAGATTTGGATAGGTATCAGTCTTCCTTCTCTGATTTGGGTAGAAATAAAATATCATGGGAGCGTGGGGTCATAGGCACCAGGGAGAGGAGGTCCCTGGAAGGAGGGAGTGGCAAGTGTTCAGATGTAGCTAAGTGGTTACGACAGAAGGATCTGGCTGTGTGGGGTTGGCAACAAGGGGGATTTAGGCAAGAGCCCTTTGGGTGGTGGGGTAAAGGGAATCGAGCCTGCCTTTGACTCGCTGTGGCCACTGGAGAGTGCTGCTGTTGCCGGGAGAGCAGGTCCTGGGTAAGAGAGGAGGAGTGGACACACAGGGCAAGGGTTTCCCTCCCAAGAAGGAGCCTCCCTCACAGATGGCAGGAGCTCTGTAGCCTCTGGGAGAGTCAGCCCTCGCTCTGGTCAGATAGAAGTTACTCTTGATGGAATGATTGGGGTGGTTGTGAGGTAGGGCACTCTTGAAGGAGCCTGTTTTGTCCTATAGTCTTAATTGGGACCCAGGAGACCCTTTATTTGAGTAAATGCACAGGCTTCGGGATGAGAAGTGGCGCTGTGACACGGTGACGCAGTCGCTTTGCCACGGGGTTTCAGATAGACCGGCCAGTGCTCACTGGGTTCAAAGCCCCAGGTGCAGTAGGGCTTTGACGTCTCTTTTCAACTTGGTGACTATCGCTTGCCATTTGCAAAACAGAAAACTGCATTTTATATCTTACAAGTTTTGAACTGTGTTGAACTTTGTTTACTGCATTTTAATCACTGCCTCCTTTTTTTGTTTGTTTTCTTAGCAAAATGAAGCCAAGTTGGATGAGATTTTAAAAGAGATCAAATCTATAAAAGACACAATCTGCAATCAAGATGAGCGTATTTCCAAGTTAGAACAGCAGATGGCGAAGATAGCAGCCTGAAGGTCCCACCCCCACCCCTACAAAAAAATGGGAGCAAGAACTTGTGCTTGGGAGCTGGTTGTTGGTGTGGTCCTAGGGAGGGCGGAAAGGGAGGCACTGCCATTTGGAGACATTCCATTTCAGAGTTGTCAACCAGCCATAGGCCACATTCCAGTAAGAACTCAATTTGTCTCCCAAATTTGCAGAAACAAAACGTGATTTAAAAGCTGAGCTTTTTATCAGAAAGCTTTTTTGATGTTTTAAGTGTTATGTGACTTGTTGAACTTTTTTAAAAGTGCTACTTTTAAAATCCCAGATACTCTGAATTTTAGAAAACAAACTAATTCTGATTGTGTCGTGCCCAAGTACCCTTTTTTTTTTTTTAAACGAATAGGGACCAATGCCACATTGCTTTTTATATTCTTTCTTTTTTAATGTTGCCAAAACCAAAAGTAGCTTTGTTTTCCTTTGTATTTTGCTACTTTGCAGTATTTGTGTGTGGTTTTTTTTCCTTAATTTGAAAGGGACAGCACTGTGTATGTTTATAAACTAAATGAAGATAAGATATTATTTTGTATAAACATTCATCTGAGAACAATCAAAGCAGTAGCCACATGGTGCTGGCTCCTTTGCAGCACAAACCTGGTCATTTTGATGACTGTACAACAGGAAGACTTGAAAAATCACGTGGATTCATATTACCACCGCTCTCATTTCTTGGAGTCTTCTGATCAAAAAAACTCACATCGTATTTCTTCCTTTCCTTTCTCTTTTCTAGAAATCGGGTGTTTGTACCAGAATGGAATTTTGCTTCTTGGTTATCCTGTGCTTCAGATGATTATAATCTAACCCAAACTAGCATGTGTTTCTGCAGTTTGTTACACACCTAGGATCTATTGCATTCATCACTTTAAACATCATGTTTCAGGTTTTGGTCAATACTTGACAAGGGTGCCCGGGACAGGAAGACGTGTGTACTGCTGAGTGTTCGTTCTTGCCCTTTTCAGCAGCTTGCCCAGCTCTTGAGTACAGTGGTGGGGACTAAAAATGAGGGCATGTGGAGAGGGGTATTTGCCCTGGGTGATCCTGTGTCCCTGTGCTGTCCCCATGCTGTGTTGGAGGAGGAAGTGGCTCTTCTTCCACCAACAAAGCTCCTGCTCTACCCTCTTCCTCACATGTGCTGCGACCTCTCTCAGGGCTCTCCCAGCCATTCCTTCTTTCCTGCCTGCCTTTTAGCTCTAACCACATTAAGCTAAGATGAGGCCAGAGGGTGCGACTGAATGAATATTGAGACTGAGGAGAATGATCGAGAGTGAAGCAGAAACAGGAACGCAGACCTCTGCTGTAGCTTTAATGTGTACAAACATGTCCCTCTGCACAACTAATCTGCCCTGCCTCTCCATCTCTCACCAAGGCTGCATCAAAGCACAGAGGCTCCCCGGACTTGGAGGGGGCCAGAGACTGAGCTCTGGTTGCCTGTTCATTCCTCGGTTAGCTAGAACTTTGCCCCATTTCCAATTTCTTATAGTGCATGCTTGGGAAACAAGATGTAAGGAGCCTCTGTTTTGGAAGGGCTGTCTGTGATTGAACGTGAAATGTGTAGTGCCATTGGGACCATGAAGGGAATTCTTGCACATGCTCGTGCTGGTGTGGGCATGGGACTGGTTGGAAACGTCTGTATTCAGGGAGCCAGGGTGAGGGCAGAGTGTGGTGACAGCTGAACTTGGAGTAATGCCCGTATAGAAAAAGGACCATGTTCTTATCCAGACAATATTGGGAGTGCTGTCTCCACAATTTCAGGGCATCTGAATGTTTGATGTGGTTTCGTGTGTGTGTATGTGTGTGTTTAATATTGAAGTGGATCATGAGATGTAAAGAAAACAACAATGACAATGAGTTATATTCAAACCTGTGTTTGTTTCTTTATCAGTGTAATCTGCTGAGGACCTTTGTGTCTAAGATTCAGAAATGTTTTAAGGTTCTGATGTCGAATTAATGAAGTAAACAAAGTTGTTGTTGATGGTGGTGAAACACCGTAGGGCATGTGGTTCAAAGAGAAGCAGGAGGGCAAGGGAAAGTTACCCTGATATTAGTTTGTAGCTTATGACTTATTTAATGAATAAGCCCAGCCAAGCTCAGAGTAGGCGCCCAAAGCATTGTGGATTATTTTCCTGTTTTGTCTTTTTTTTTTTTTTTTTAAAGCCCTGACATCCCGGAAGAGGACAGTGAATTATTCCTACGTCGGCTCTTATAGAGTGGCCATAGTGTTCTGTCAAAACACTTGCTTCCATTTTCAGAGATAAAAATCATTGATTACAAAATGGTGTTTGTGTTTATTTCACACCTTGGCTGTCTGTGAGGCAGCCCCCACCTCTCTGCCTGACATAGCTTCTCTGACTTTGGTGGATGAGCACGGAGGCATACTCCTCGCTGGGGGTGAGTACAGGGGAAGCGCGTGCGGGTGGCTCAGCTCAAGCGCAAGTGAGGTCTCCAAGCCAGTTAAGCACTGTGTTTTGGCTTCCAACAGACCTGGGCCTTTGGATCCTGCCTCAGACCTTTGCCAGCGGTGTGTCCTGGGATGGGGTTCCTAATCCCTGTGAGTCCCTTTTCTTGCGAGGAGGATGATAATTCCATGTAGTTCAGATGAGAGGAATATCTGTGTGACCACACAAAGAACCCTCGCTGCATGGCTGCCACTGTTCTATTACACTATGAGTTGATTTCCTGACAGAGCCTTTGAAAGCAATTTTTCTTTAGTAGAAGCAATATTCTCTTGGCTCAGCTGTGACTTTTATTCCAGCAGGCTTCTAGGGTCAGTTGAATTGCAGGGCTTCCCTTTTGAACTATGACATTGTCTCGTGACATTTCAGTGATTGTAGCAAAGAATTTCCCACTGTTTGCTTTTTCTGAATGTTTGTGAATATGATGAATAGTCAGCATAAAGCTCCCCTTCCTCAAAGGCCTTATCTTAAAGTTGCTTTAGTCTGTGAGAAGAATGGCAGCCATGTTCCTGGTCCACCCGTGGCTGCAGGAAGTAGAAGCTGGCAGGCCTCTCTGTAGACCCGAGGTGCCCGCAGTCAGCCGGGAGACGCGTGGTGGTCTGTTTATGACTAACTTGTTTTCTCACTCGGGCCACCTTGATTCTTTGCCAGAAGACCTGAAGGTCAGCATGCTGGCCCCAGACAGCCAGCCAGACCTCGTCTGGGGGGAACTTCCATTTTTTTTTTTAAGGTCACTTCCCTTGCTATACTTGGTATTCTACATCCAGAAAAACTCTTTGTTGGCTCTTAAGAATCTGTGAACTCTAAGTGGCCCCTTCTCTTTCTGCTGGCACATTAAAGTATCCCAGTGCTGGCGGTGGGTCACGGACATAAGTCACTGTCAAGGGCACACCTTTCCTGCTTTAGACGGGCAACCCTTGATGTCCAGGCTGGACAGTGCCCTTTGTGCTCTTTTGTTCATTAAAAAGAAGGCCCTTGCCAAAGAATGTAGGGGTGGCAGTTCTTTCCTGCAAGAAGGGGGTATGTGCTGGGTGGACAACCTTTCCAGAGGGCAGTCTGGCAAGTGTATCAAAAGCCTTAAATGTCTTCTTAAGACCCAAGGTTCTCACCTTTGGAAATTTTGTCCCAGGGAACTAGTGGGAAGTATATTCAGGAATTAGAAGAGTAAAATCAACTCTGCAGAAGGGGGTCAGTAAGTTACTTGTCATATTCATATGTTATAATACTGTTTCGTTATTTAAAGTCATTTAAAAAGAGTATTGAGGCCAGATGCTGTGGTTCAAGCCTGTAATCCCAGCACTTTGGGAGGCCGAGGCGGGCGGATCACGAGGTCAGGAGATCGAGGCCATCCTGGCTAACACAGTGAAACCCTGTCTCTACTAAAAATACAAAAAAATTAGCCGGGCGTGGTGACGGGTACCTGTACTCCCAGCTACTCGGGAGGCTGAGGCAGGAGAATGGTGTGAACCCAGGAGGCGGAGCTTGCACTGAGCCCAGATCGTGCCACTGCACTCCAGCCTGGGCAACAGAGCAGGACTCCGTCTCCAAAAAAAAAAAAAAGAGTATTGAATAGGAAACATTAAAAAAAATAGTAAAATAGAGTCAATTCCAACTTGGGTTTAAAATATATACCTACCTAGGTTGAAGGATGAAAGTATATTATTTCTGGGTGCTGGATGTCATTACCAACTTTTTTCTGTGTATTCCAAGTGCCCTACAGTGAACTGTGTTGCTGATGTCAGCAGAAAAAGTAAAAGTGTGTTTACAAAGTAATTCTCATCAGCTCTCTACCCCATGGAGTCACTCTACAGTAAATGATGTTAGTTGGCTTATCCATTTAGAAGTAAGATGGGGAAGAAAGCGAAGTCCATTGGACCTCATGAGAACATTGAGGACCAGAACTTCTAGTGAGAAGTGTAGGTTTCCTAATACAGATATGTAAGACCACCCCAGAACAGATGGTTTGTGACAAACTTTTTAAAGGATATATGCATATACAATGTATACTTATGTGTGGAATAAATACCAGAAATGTTGTTATTGCTATAGGGAAGTAAAGTTGTGTGTAATTTCTATTTAATCCTATTTTTCTGAATTTGTATATTTCCTATAAATATATTTATTCCCAGAAAGGCATTATTAAAATTAATGTATTAGTGATAAGTTAATAATTATTAAGATAAGCATAAATCAGTGGAGATGTTTGAAATGGTGCAGCAACATTTGGTTAGCTGTGGGGGCAGCAGGGACACCAATATACATTCTTAATGGGAGTCCGCAGTTAAAACCTATCTTTTTCTATTTAGAAGAAAGTTAGTCCCTTTTAATCTACACTTCAGACAAGAGAAAAAATATATAAGCCCTAAAGCAATGCAGTACATCACAAAAGAAAAGACAGATTGGCTATATAAAAATTAAATTATGTAAGACTTTAATACGGCAGAAATTGAAGGTCATCGGAACTGGGAAATATGTTTTCTTCCAATATAGTAAGGGCTAAGTATACTTGGATATGCTTCATCTCAGCTGCAGCTGCTGCCTCTGTTTGAAACGTGACGTGTGAAATGTTAAGTCCCAGGCAGCTGATGTGCAGATGGCAGCCATCCTCATCCCTCCTGTGGGAACCGAGTCCACCAGCAAATGGCTTATTCTCAACTTGGAACTTTGGGGCGTGGGGTGGGGGTGTGTTCACTAGGCGACGCTGTCCGTGTTGTGCCGGGTGAAAGTTCCCCTGTGGCCAGTGTCAGGAGGGCTGGGTGGGAGATGGGAATTACTGCACATCCAAAATCCTTGAGGATAAGGTGGCTGCTGAGTTGGTTGGATTGGCTAAAATGTGGAGGAAGGTGAGTTTAGAGAGGCAGATGGGATCCTTCAAATTCATTGTAGTTGGAGTTTAATTTGTGTAAACGAAAATGGGTAAGAGGGCAGATTTTAGGATCCTGAGTTTAGTGAGTGGCAGATAGAGGGTGAGGCACACGGGACCCTGACAGGCTTCATGGTGAGGGGCTAGAAAGCAATGTCGGGGCCATTGCCTAGGGATCCTGAGGGCAGAAGTCAGAGGAGGAAGTTATTCCACCTCAGGACTCAACTTGGAAGACAAGTAAACAGGTCTCTTCTGCTGTCAGAAAAAATCTGTACACTTGAGCTTGGGCACTCACCACTGGGTGCTTAGTTTTGTTCTTTGAGTAACTTCTCACACTGATCTCAAAGAGTAAGTGGACTTTTAGGGAAGGACTTTCTGGTGGGTTTGGAACAGAACTGGGGAGAAGTGGCTCAAAGGCCCGCAGGCAGCTGTGGGGGCAGAGAAAGCTTTGGGCTGCCAGAGAGGAGCAGTCATCTGTGTCTTCGAGGGGAAGAGCAGGGAGCAGGCCTAGTTACAGTGGAAAGGGGTCACACACAGGGTGCCTGGGCCCCCGAAATGCTGTGGAACGTGGGGGCTGGTTGCCAAGGTTGTCCAGGCTCCTCTCCACTGGGTGCCTCTCAGGCCCCCAGCAGCAGGGCTCCCTTCTCAGAAGCCGTGTACCTCTCATCGCCCATTTCCTAATCTCCTCTCCCCCACTAGGTAGGGTTGGATTCGTCTTGGCATTCACTGGGTGAGAATTTGTATTTACAGTGAGAGTGTCACGGGGCTGGAGAGAACTGTAGTGCTGCAAGTGACCCCTGGTCCAGTCAGGAGAGGTACTCAGGCTGATGCTCAGTGCTCTGAGGGGGTTCAGCAACAACATCCAAGCTTGGGGGCTCTAGTGATGAGGTCTGAGAACTAGGAAGTGCCCCCTCCATGACAGGGAGCTGTTGCAGCTTCATTTCCGTGCGGAGATGCTACTTGGGTTGTGGAAGTTGGAATAATACCTCTTGGTGAACAAAATCCTGGGCTGCTTATCACCATGCCCACCTACAGCTTCCCAAATGCAAAATGAGTTCTTATCGCCCTAAGCAGTGTCTTCAAGAGGCAGTGGCCCAGAATGCCTCATAAGCCACAAGGTGGAGATTCCATCTGGGGATCTGGCCACCTGTCAGGTGCCTCCCCATGTAGATACCAGTCTAGTGTCTGAACAGCCTTGTAACTGGTTTCTCTGCCTCCAGCCACCTGTTCCCTGTTTTGCTTCTAGAGTGATGTTTTCTGTCAAAGTCTCTGAAGGAGATACAAGTGAGTATCCCTTTTGTCACAGGAGGAAGTTCATGCTCTTCTACCTCTGAGCCTCCTTGACTCCTGTCTCTTCTGTCGTATCCCACACCCAGGCTCTTGTTTCACAGTGCGTCCATATCCCAGCTACTTCTCACACCTCCACGGTGACTCCCTAGCCTGTGCTCCCATCATTTCTGCGTGGACAGAGCCTCTGTATTAGCATTCTCCAGAAGAAGAGAACCAATAGGGTCTGTCTGCATGAGGGAAGAGGAGAGATTGGGATGTATTTTAAGGAATTGACTCACGTGATTATGGAGGCTGCTAAGCTCCAAGATCTGCAGTCAACAAACCAGAGAGACCCAGGAGAGCTGAGTTTTTCAGTTCAGATCAGAAAGCAACTAAAAACTGAGGTCCCAGCTTGAAGGCAGTCAGGCAGGAGTAATTCTTTTTCTTTTTTTCTTTTTTTTTGAGATGGAGTCTCACTCTGTCTCCCAGGCGGGAGTGCAGTGGCATGATCTTGGCTCACTGCAGCCTCTGCCCCCTGGGTTCAAGCAGTTCTCCTGCCTCAGCCTCCCAAGTAGCTGGGACTACAGGCATGCGCCACCACGCCTGGCTAATTTTTGTATTTTTAGTAGAGACAGGATTTCCCCATGTTGGCCAGGCTGGTCTTAAACTCCTGATCTCAGGTGATCTGCCCACCTTGGCCTCCCAAAGTGCTGGAATTACAGGCGTGAGCCACCGCACCCGCGAGGAATTTCTTCTTACTCAGCCTTTTTGTTCTATTCAGGCCCTCAACGGAATGGATCCGCCCACCCACACCAGAGGGAGCAACCTGCTCTACTCAACCCACAGATTCAAATGTTCATTTCATCCAGAAAACCCTCACAGACACACCCAGGGTAACGTGTCACCAGATATTTGGGCACCCCATTGCCCAATCAAGTTGACAAGGTTAACAATCACAGCTTCCTAACCTAGCTTCCCCCAGCCATTTGAATCTATTCTCAGAGCTGCAGCCATAGTCACCTTTTCAGGTATTAAGGCAGGGGAAAGCATGCTAAGGCCCATGGGCTAACTCCAACCTGCCGGAAGCTTCTTTGTAGCCCACAAGCTAAGAATGGTTTTTATATTTTTAAATGGTTGGGGGAAAAACAATATTTACTGACAAGTAAAAAATGATATGAAATTCAAATTTCAGTGTCCATCAGTAAAGCTTATTGGAACACACCATGCCTTGTCTGTGGCTGCTTTTGCTCTATACTTGAAGAGTTGAGTAGCTGCAACAGAGATTGTATGGCCACAAAGCCTAAAATATTTACTGTGTAGCCCTTTAAGAAAAAGCTCGTTGACCCCTGTATCTAAGGCTTCAAACCCTCCATGGTTTCCCATCCCACTCAGAATAAAAGCTAAATCCTCACCACTAGCTTAGGAGGCCCTGTGTTGCCTGCCCTGCCGCCCCTCATCCTGTCCTGATGTTCTCTTGTGTTCAGGAGGCCTCCTACTTCTGAGCTTCGCATGTGCTGTTCTCTCGGGAGTGCCCATCCTTTCCCCACCTCCAGTGTCTGCCCTTCCCAGCATTTCATCTGACCCCCATACGTAAATAGTATCCATAGCACCCTAGTGCCACTGATAGCTGATCTATCATCTCATTGGAGTTTTGACTGTCTTCCCTGAATTGAATATAAGGCACATGAGGACAGGCACTGGTTTCCTTCACCAGGATCCCCAGAATCTGGCATGATGTGTCAATCAGTACTTACTGAATGACTGAACAGTTGAAAATACAGACATTATCTGGGATGGGAACACATATTGCATTATCTGCCCAGCAGTGCTTTTCTCACCGAATAAGACTGTCCCTGACCACAGTCAACTCCAGGTGACCTGTGAGCCCCTTGGAGCCACCATCAGTGGCATCAGATCTGGGTTTTCCTTTGTGGGGGCCTGGGAGTTGGGGAAGCCAGGCACCACACAGGAAGAGCAGGTACACAGTGATGAAGAGGGCTTCTGGGTCCCTGTAGCTCCCCAAGTCCATGCCTAAGGTCCAGCTTTATTTCTGATCTTAAATTCCAGGAAATATCCCAGGACTCCTATTGCCAGGCCCCTGGCCTTCTCAAACAACACCAAGGTTTCTCCCCTAAAGACCCCTTACCAGGGGTCTTTGAGGCCAGGTGATTGAGGATGTCTGTCAGAGGCATGGATTCCTCCAGCCGCTACCCTCTGGGGAAGAATCACAGAGTCTGGAGTACATTTCTAACATTTGTTTGCCCTCTGGCCTTCCAGGCCTGGGACAAGCAGCGCTGGCCACCCCCAGCCCAAGCAGACCCAGTGAGCTGGGGAGCCCCTGTTTTCTTCTGCTCGAGAAATGGCTTCATGCTGCAGTCTCCAGCCCAGAAACTGGTTCCTAGTGCCACCCAGATTGGCAACCAAAATCTGGGGCCGAAAGTAAGCTCCCCAGAGCTCTGTTCCCATTTGAGAAAGGGAATTGAATCCTGGCTGGACCAGGCCCACAGTGGACCATTTCCCCTTTGGATGATTCAAATCAGCAAGCTGTAGCCCGGGGAGCCTGCCTCGCAGCAGGAGAGCGGGGGAGGGCAGGCAGTTGGGCATGACTTCCCCTCCCTTCTGGGCCTTGCTTGCAAGGAGCTCTGTTCTTACTCTATTTGGTGAGACCGTTGCTTTCCTTCAAACAAAAGGTCCCATTGTGAGTAAACTGAAAAGACCACTGCCCTGAGAAGCAAGTGGCACAACCAGCAAGACACTTGCTTTCCTCGGAGGAAGGAACGGGCTTTGCAGTCTGGCTGGGCTCCAGTCTGCCTGTGCCCTCCTGCACCACCAGGGAGCCTCAGCTTCCTCAGAGGGATGGTGACCACTGGGAAGGGAGGTGGGATTCTATGAACGACGCCACCCCTTTTTTCCCCATTTTTAGGGAAGCGGACACACGTTCTCATAG